>NW_010270297.1:0-13349 GCF_000690775.1 Eurypyga helias | reverse complement strand
ACCTGGTCTAGTGGAAGGTGTCCCTGCCCATGGCAGGGGGGTTGGAACTGGATGGTCTTTAAGGTCCCTTCCAACCCAAACCATTCTGTGACTCCTCGAGGAGGTCTCCCCCGCCAAGCTCAGCAGAGTTCCTGTGCACCCTACGGCGTGTTCCTAGCACACAAGCACGCAGCCCCGTCCGCCCTCCGCCTGTGCCGAGTGCACGGGCAGGCTGCGCTGCCGACAGCTCGCCTTCGCACCCCGGCACACCCGCACAAGCACCCCGCGACTTCTGCACTTCCGGAAAGAGGAAGACTGTGTATTAAAGGCAGTGTATTAACAAGGGGAGAATACTTTCCAATGAAAAACCAGCATCCTCAGAAAACAAAGTCCTAAAGGCACAAACCGGTGAACTCATCGGAGCAGGTTACTAGAGTAACCGGAAAGATTCCTGTGAGATTGAAACGAAGGGCTTCACTAGCAACCTAAAATTCTGAGACAGCGTTTAGAGAGCCTCGACCTCACTGAGAGCAAGAGAGGCGGCTCAAAACGGCCCGTGATACACCACGGTCCATCCATCAGACAGCACATGCCGTATTTGCCTTACGTCTTTTCCTGCAAGCTCATCTGCTAGATTCCTAAATAACACTGTACACACACATCTACAAAGGGCTATAAATACAGGTATTTATATATATTCACACATTTTAGTCCCTGTAATAAAGGTCTGCTCTCTCTTCTACGCAGCTGGAGCAGCTGCCCACACTGGTGGCAGGGGTGGCTGCTCTCAGCAGTAACTGTGCCTACACCACCCTCCAGAGAAAGCAACAGGGAGCAGATTACTACTGAACGGAGAAGCGCTTGGCTCGGCTCAGCCTGTAATTGCTATATACAGAAAAGAAACCCCACAGACACAAAGTCCCATCTTCCCTCCACCTCGCAAACCTCTTCTACTCAGCCCAGCTGAGCAGCTCGTCTCGGAGCCTACGCAGCTACACCCGGGTAACTCGGATAAACGGGAGCATCATCCAGACATTTACATTTGGAGGCAATAAACAACAAGCAGCATGCAACAGCTTGGTTAGAGAAGTCAAAACAATCGATGGCTTTAACATTAGAAGCGTGTCCTGACATAGTAAAGTCAACATGCTATAGAGGAGACGTACCTAAGGGCAGGTTACTCCATTCCTGTGACCTAAGCAAACATGCGTCGGTTAGTTCAACACAAATTTAAAAAAAAAAACCACACACTGGAAGAGCACCAAGGCCACCAGATTCAGAAAAATGATTAATCTACGTTTACAATAAATATTTCCTTGCAATGGGTTTTCTCCTGCAACACGATGTATTCTCTCAGAAGGGAGAGCAGGGGTGTGAGAGGGACGCTGCGGTGCTTTGCAAAAGGCTCCCCCCACCAGGAAAAGGAAAAGTTGCCCGTGCCTGTCTCCGAGTAAACACTAACAGCAGCATTGGCAATCAACACTTTCTGCTTAAATGCCAATCTTGGTTTCATAGAAAGGAGTGGTTATGGATTAGAGTCAGCACGTTGCTGTAAAGCCTCTTTTGGACCAGCATCAAATGTCCTTCAGCTTGTGGACACCTCGCATTTCAAACAAGAAGCTTAAGAGCAAGTCTTCAGCAGCTCCTACACGAAGTCTACAGGGGCTGAGGCAGCAAACATCTCCCCCCACGTATTTACCCTCCCCGTCTGCCCTCTCGCAGCAATCGGGAACACGGTTCAGAGAAATTCGCTTTTGCACACTAGGAAACTTCAGAACGAGCTGGCAATCCATGACCACTCCTGCCAGGACCCAGATCACAGCTACGCAACGACACAGAGCGGGATTAACACGACGGTCACAGGGCGTCCCTCCCCGGGACAGCCAACTACGGAGATACCAAAGACCAGGACAAGGAAGATGCAGCAGAGGCTACGGCCAAGAAATTCAGGAGCTTTGGTCTTGAGGTTTCACCATGACCCTGTTGCCACTCAGAGAAAGAGCAGCCACCAAACAGTCAGTGCTACGACCAGGAGAAAGGACATCAAAAAGGGGACGCGTGGAGAAGGAAAAATGCTAGAGTACAGCTGACACTTTTTGAGTGATTTCTGCTCTTCAGGAATCGGAATAGAAACCTTTGGAAGAGTTTCTTCACTTGCTTGCCGGGGAAAGGCTGTCTCAGTAGGCATCGCCTGCTTTTTTAGTTTGTCTTCATCCTGTACTAACAGAGGACGTTCCCGTGTCTGCTTTCGTGGTAGAAGATCAAGAAAGACAGAGAGAGATGAACAAAAATGACAGATGGAAAGTGCCCAAACCGATACTTGGAGGTGTGCAAAGTGTTAGGACAGCCTTCCTCTCAACGGAAAAATAAGCTGCCCCGGAGAGCAGAGCGCGGCGGCTCGGGTCGCACCAGCCCTGGAGCTACAAAACCCCAGTTCTCTCCGCAGAGCTCACGAGCCTCTGGATCAGGATCACGCGTGTTTTGCACCTGCCCTGCCAGAAAACTCTATGCTCAAAACCTACTGAAGTGTTTTGGCATCGGAATGGGTGGGGAAAAAAAACGTCGGAGGCATTCGGAATAGGAACGGTGTAGTACAAAATGTGGTCTTTGACCGGTTCCCGTCCCAGGGTGCCCTTAAAACCAGCGCGCGTTACAGACCGTGGGACAGGCAGACTGCAGCGCAGATACAAAATGCTTCTGCAAAGTTCTGCTGGCGGTTATCAAAATTAGGATTGTTTTGAAAATTCCACTGGAACCAGCGATAAACTGTTACAACCGAGACACCCCAAGTGCGGAACAGGCGGGGTGGCAGCAGGAGCACTGCAAAGTCCTTACATCTTCCTCTGCATTTTAGCACTTCTGTTGCTGGAGTCTAAGGAATGTAAAAAAACCAGAGGGAGTATATCCAGTAGGATCATGCAGGGGCTCTAGCGCTTTCGTTGAAGAAAGAAAAGACTGTGGGAAATGTGTCTGTTTGGGAACTCTCCATCCCTTTGGTTCGCCAGGCCTGGTCAAGCCCAAGTGCACCTAGGAGAGGAAAAACTTGGCTCTAAGCTCTCTCAGCTGAGCTAGCCTCCTTTGATCCGTGCGGTATTTTGGGACTGGTTCTTTGCACACCCCTAAGTGATGAGTACTGGGGAGAAAGTAGCTGGGAGACTGGGCAGCAAAAGAAAATATAAAATGCAAGAGTAACGTGATCATCAAAACAAACGAAAAAGAAAACGGAAAGAAAGACAACATAAAAAGAACAGGGTACAGTTAAACTTTCATAATGGCTTTTCTCTCCGAATACACGGTTCTATCTTTCATGCAGGTTTTTTTCGAACCAGCCATGCACCGAAATAAGCAAAATCGAAAGCTGCAAAAGCTGCAGCAGTGCACAAGTCCTCTCGGTGTGAGTTATGAAACTATTTCATGTAGCCAAAAGAAAAAAAAAAAAAAAAAAGTTATCCAGCCACGACGGCGGAGTTTTGCTCAAAAGTTGTGTTCAGCAGCACATGTCAGAACAGCAGCTTTACCTCAGGCCCACCAACCTGTCTCTCAGAAGATAGGACAGTGACTTTCTTGACCTGGACACACAAAGCGTGTTAAGGTTCAGTTGACTTGCAATAAAACATCTGGGAACAGCAAAAAAAGCAGCCCCCGGCAGAACACCCCTTGGCCACTACCGCAGGGTGAAGGTACCAGCAGGAACAGGAGAAACAGGGTCGCTTTGCATCATGATTTCACATGCAGGTGAAGGAAAACACCGTCCCCGGTGGGTGCCTGGCGAAGATGCATTTCTGGAAGCTCACAGCAGAGCAAGACCACTTCAGAGAAGATCAGATTAAGAGGGAATTCCCAGAAATGCAAATCCAGGGCTGACACCAATTCTTGCCTCGCTGTGGACCACTGCAGCCTTTGATGGGGAAAGCCCACATCACCCCAGCATCGTGAACAGCAGCCCCCCGACCTCACTCTGCGGTCCCCATGCCAGAAACTCTTCGCAGTAACCAGGAATATCATTCTTGAGGTGCAGCCGTGGAGCTGGAGAGCCCCCTGCTCTACCCCCCCCGCATCCGCACAGCACGCGGCGCTGGGGGCAGAGCTCTGCATCGCGCTGCTGCCCAAATCCCTGCGCAGTTTACACTGAGGCTCAGCAACCAAAGAGCAAAACCCATCCACGTGTTATAAACAGCGTAATTCCAAGGATAACGATCCACCCTCATTAATTCATTTGTGGTTTTTTTTTCCTAAGGGGGAAAAAGAGCCCTATCATTGTCATGGATTTTCTCTGTGTTGGAGGAACCTGTATTAAACCTGACTGCTAAAACCCCCTGTCCCAATGACCCTCCCTCCACTGCAAGATTATTTCTGTTCGGAATGTATCTCCCTTGCAACGGTTCGAAGATGAACTGCAGGTTTATCAGCAGCACTGGGGCAGGAAGGGGAGAAGCTGGGCTTAAACCAGGGATGCTACATGCCTGCCACCACTGCAGCCAGGATGCAATAAAAAAATCACTTTTATTATTTAGGAGACTGGTTACCACAGCTTCCAACTACAGTTTTACTCCCAAGTTTCAAATCGGAGCTAGGCAACACCAATATTAACCAGAGCAGCTGTCTGTTATGCAAGAAGAAACCAGTTGGCTGACAGATCTTTGCTGCTCCAACTTGAATTCTTTGAAAAATTACCTTTTTAAGGAAATTAGCAGAGCGATGGGGAATGTATGCGGCTACTAACATACAGACCCTGTTCCTGCAAGGAGAAAGATTTCCGTCACGTATGAACAGCCCTGCTGTAGCCACCTGAGGGGTCTCCCTGAAGCCTCCACAGCAGATCGGCACCTGCAGATCCTAATCCAGCTGAAACCCAATGACATACTGGATTAACTGGAGAATAAAGTGGCTTTTGAAAATTGATACCATCCTAGTGCTGCTCCTCTGGATTACCTGCAGTGTTATCTCTGACGTAACAATTCCCTCCAATTCAGGTGTTTGGGGTATTTTTGCAGGGGTGGTTCCACATTTGGGGAGATGCATTCCCTGGCACCAGGAATACGTCAGTCCCCAAAACAGCCACGTGAAATAGTCAGAGATGACAGCAAAGCTAGGAAAAGCGGCATCAAAACCTGGTGAAGAATTCCTACATTCTCTTCTACCAAATAAATCCAATTTTTCTGACACTACCACTAACATATCCATTCTCTCAGAGACCATCAAACATGCTGAAAGTCAGTATTAACTATTAAAATCCAATATAACTAAGGGTAGCTGAGGCTGAACCCCCGGGCTACAAAGCTGTCCCTTGGAACAAGGCAGTGCACTGACACCCGCGCGCTGCCGAGGTACTCACTCCATCTGCTCCCGTGGGAATCTGTCCGTTGACGTTGAGGGTTCGGAAAGGGGAGTGAGTGGACAAACGTTTGTCCCATTCACTCGGCCGAGGCTCTGGGACGGACTCCATAAAGTTCTTCTTCAGCTCACTGATGTTGGCATGATGCTTCTTTATTTCTTCTTGGGTCTTATCCAGATCCTATCAGCAAAAGGACAGGATCAACCAAGAGGCACGAGAGGACACCCACCAGCGCCCAGGCTACCGCATAGCAAAGCTGCGCCCAGCAGAGCTCCTGCCGACTTCCACCAGTTGTGCTCACACGGCAAACACACAAAGGGAACGTCCTCTCTCCTCTTTCCTCTCGTATTAATTGGGATGAGCTGCAACTGGCACGGAGCGGGGTCTCCTCTGGGAGCAGGACGTGCCATCAGTCCATCTCTCGCTACACCAAACGGATGACAGCTGAGGGGTAGACCCACGGCTCCCCCCATATGGGATTCTTTAAGTTGCAAGAGCATGTTTGTTTGGGTTATTTAAGTTGATGCCTTTAAATCGGGTGGGTTTGCTTTCTTTTCCTTCTGCTAGCCTGAATATTCAGGGGTATAAATGCTTTAGTGTTTCAGAAAATGTTTTCCCAATGTTATTTATTCTCTTCATACCTATTCTCTTTCATCCTACCAGGAATTATCTTTGGTCCTAGAATACCTTTACCTTTCTCCCCCCCCACCTCTCATCTCATCCCTCCAGGAGCTACCACAGGAGGTTTTAGACTTCTGAAATGAAGATGAGATGACAGCCCTCTCCAGTCGATTTTAGAATTTACTTGATGGTGGATCATTCAAGGAACTCCTGCTGCAATCCTTCACCTGAAAGAACTGGATTTCTACTCTGTGATGCCAGTTTGCAGCATAAATACATGGGCTTCAAGGCACGTCAGCTCTCTTCAGCTTGTTTACAAATAGCTTTTTGCTTGCAAGCGGAACAGAGTTCATGGAAAACAAAGCTTTTGCACAAAAGAGGCTTAAGCCAAACAACAACTTTTCCGGACAGTGCCAAAAAGCAGCAAGCCTCACCCGTTAGAAAGGGGGAAATTAAGGTCAGTAAAAGCATCACTGGGAAATTTCACTAGTTTTGTGCTTTTAGTTGGTACTCAGCCTGTGGATTTTGGAAGGGGGAGAGCAAATGCATCCCCAAGGGAGGTGTCACCCCCTCAGTGTCTGCGTCCCTGCAGCTCACCCAGGACGCCCGCCCTCCCTCCACAGGGCTACAGCCCCCAGCGCCTCATTAAGAGCATTTGCTCTTTTGGGGATGGTTCTGGGGGAAACAACAGTTTTGGCACCCGTCCCGGATGAAAGCACAAGGCAAGTGCCTGCTAGTCAGAAGAAAAAAGGCACGAATGAGTCTGTTGAGGTCTCCGGGGTAAAGCCCTGCCCGGGTGCAGGAGCCCTACGGCTGCTCCTGGGTTAGGGAAGAGAGAAAGACCACCTTGGCTATCCACCACTGCGCAGGAGCTGGTCCTGGGAGCGCTCGCAGAGAAGCTAAAGCCAGGAGGAGCTACGTGGAGCCACAACGGGTCTTGAAAGCATCTCGAGGAAGAAGCTCGCTAAAGCGTTAACGCTTTCCCTCCTGGTCTGCCCTTTTTATAAGAAGACGGAGGGAGCACGGAGCGTTAAACGGCTTTCGGTAAAATCAAGCAGCAGCTTCGGAAGTGTGAGGTCTGCTGGAAAAAACATCTGATCTGCCAAAGGGAATGAAGGCGGTGAGCTGCTGGGGTCAGCCCTTTTCTAGGGGAGGGCTGGAGCACCTGCAACAGAACCGGTGGGAAGGGCAGCGGAGAGGGAATGGGCTGGAGAAGGGGCTGGGTGCCAGAGCCATGTATTGCACCAACAGGGAAAAGGGGTTCAGAAGCAATGAAGAAGCTGTTCGGGGTTGGGGAGACGGAGCTGTTCGAGTTGGGTGAAAGAAAGCGACAGGCAGAGTCTTCGCAGCGCTCTGGCCGAGCCCTGCCCATGGTGCTGCAGACCCTTCGCTCGTGGCCGAAAGCTCCAAGTTGTAGCAGTTAAAAAAAAAAACAAAAAAACCAAACCACCCAAAAAACCCAAACACCCACCCAAAAGCTGCAAAACTTTTAAAATTCATATTTGGAGAAGGCAGTTAGTACACTTCACTTTCAAGTGATACCAAGGAGGAAAACCCTACCAGCTGCTGGTGCTGCAAGTCTGAGTGGAAACACGTAACACAGGAACAGAGTATCAGAAGCCACAGAACGTCTCCCATAACACAGTGAATTCAAAAAAATAAAATATATGATCGGCATGGTCTGTTCTGAGACCGCGCTTCGGTGAAACCAAGTGTAAAGGGCTCCCAAGGCCGCGGCCTCTCGCCCACTCACGGGCCACCCATGACCCTCGAGCCCCCACGTCGCTCCGAGGGGACCTGGCGCCCACGGGAGTGTGAAAGGCGCTGCAAGGCGTCGCCTCGCCTCCTGTCGGAAGGGACGTGGGCATCGCGGTGGCCTGAGCGCCACGGAGGTGACAATTCCACCTCCAGCTCCTCCTCATTTTTGCATTTTCACAGACTGTCTTTTCCCCCAGGAATATAACTTATCTCAGGCAATGAGAAAGTTGTAAATGAGCCTCCCCCCCAGCCACGATCCGTGCCGCTGTGAGCACCCAGCGACGCCTCCTGTCGGAAGGGACGTGGGCATCGCGGTGGCCTGAGCGCCACGGAGGTGACAATTCCACCTCCAGCTCCTCCTCATTTTTGCATTTTCACAGACTGTCTTTTCCCCCAGGAATATAACTTATCTCAGGCAATGAGAAAGTTGTAAATGAGCCTCCCCCCCAGCCACGATCCGTGCCGCTGTGAGCACCCAGCGAGTCCAAGAGCAGACCTGGGCTCTGCCAATCATATATTTTGGGTAAGGATGAGAGAATGAGAGTCAGAAGAGGTAGAAGGAAGGATGCCTGCACATTGTCATGTTTACTGTCACCATGCAAAAGCATATTTAAAAGAAAAAAAAACCAACACAAAAAGTCGTCCATGCAACAGCATGCAAAAACAAAGGCAGCAGCAGAAGAGGAAGAAAAAAGTTCAGCGCAGATGCAGAAGGTCTAGGCAAACGCAACTGAAAAAAGCTTCAAGTTCATACAAACCTCCAACATTAAATTGCTATGCCTGATATAAATGTTTTCACCATCTAGCCTCTTTGATCTTTTCTGTGAAAATGAAAGAAAAGGGGGAAACAAAACAAAACAAAAAAAAAAAAAGCAGTAAAAATTAAAATGTTGTTCTTGCGGGATCGACAAATTTGGCAAATGAAAAAGGTTAACTCAAGGTCGGGAGCGCAGCGCTGTGCCAGCGTGGGGTGGGGACCCCGCCGCGGGGCCGCCGGCGCGGGGCCGGCATCCGGGAAATGGGGAGTTCTTGCTTCATGGAGGATGGGGAAATGCAATGAGTCCTTTAAAGAGACAGCCCCCGGGGGGTCATCGGCTTTTGCCTTGGTTTGCATCGCTTGCCACCGGGAGAGTTTACCCGTTCCGTGGAGGGGGCTGCGCTGCCCGGCGTAACATGTGCGCAGGAGCTGTGCCCTAACCACCCTCCCCATCTGGGCTATGTCCCCTATGGCTTCATCAATCCAAAACCCAATTGCACTCTTTTTTTTTTTTATTGCCCTTCCCAGAATGCACACTGTAGTTTTCTTTGGTTTCTAACTAAATTTGTTAGAGAGAAGCAGAGGTAAGTTTTATCAATCAAACCAAATGTGTTTCTCTCTGGCATTCAACATGCACAATTTCAGCAGACTGTCTACGGGACAAAACCCTTAATTTTAAAAACAGATTATTTGATAGTTGTAGTTTAAAAAAAAAAACAACCCTAAAAGCCCAACCCAAAGCACACGAAGAAATTGGAGCACTGTCTTTTTAAACAGGTTACAGATGCATGAATGATAATGGCAAATTTGTTTGGTGAAAGTGTAAAATGGCTAACCTTCCTCATTCTTATCAGCTCTTCCTCTTTTTCTGCAGGCTGCTGCTGTGGGGCAGTGATAAAAAAAAAAAAAGTTGTTGGTTCATTTACATATGTTGAACCTCACTTTTTAACCTTAAAAAATAAAAAAAAAAAGAGTGAGCAACCTAACTGAATTATTAGCACAAACCTGGGGCTGGTCACCATTCGTGGTGGGTACTGTGACCTCAGTGTGCGTTTTCCTCACCTACATTTAAGAAATAAATTGGTAAAAACATTTCTTGTTAGTAGACTTGTGTTTTCAAGAGACCATTTCGTTTCAAAACACAGCTGCATCGAGTTGGTTTTGAAATGCTGGGTGAACATGCAAAAACCAACATGCAGCCCTCTGGAAAGAGTTAAAGACACCGCAGCTCCCCGACAGCCTGTTAGTTAAGAGCACATTCACAATAATCCCTTCATCCTGAGAAATATCTGCATTTGAAACCCATGGGCTTCCCTCTTCCATCAGCTTTGCCCAGCAATGTTTCCGTTTGCAGCTGGATCTCCCAGGGAAATCCTCAGCCAAAGCAAGGTGCTCAAATTAACAGGGACCTTCCCAAAACCAGAGAATTATTCGTTACGCACATGTATTACGTTCACAGCGTCAGTGAGAAGAGACCTATCTAGAAAATCGAGCCTCAGGTCACAAAGGGAGTTCTTTACTGCCCATGAGAGAAGAGCCAAGACTGCCTGAACACTTTAAGGGAAGTATTTTAGGGAAACGGGATTGCAAATCCTCTGAAGGCCAAAGCATCGGTGGTGTTACGAGAAGCGATGCAGCTACATTTGAGAAACGGGGTAAATTTGGCACCTTCCAATCCACAATTTCCTCCCACACCTACATTTAAAGAACAAAAAAAAGAAAATCCAATGTTTTAGCATTTAGGGAAAAAAAACCCTGTAAAAAGTGAGATGGGATGAGTAACATCCCCTTGTTCTCAGTTCAGCGCCAGGGAGGGTGAGCTGCCGCGCAGGAGCAGCATTCCAGGAGTGACGTGTCACGATGCACACGCCGAAGTGCCATCCTGAAGGTCTCTTCAGCATTTGCATTGTACAATTACAGGTCACACAGGCCACAATATTTTTTTTAAAGAACCTCTCCTTCCTCCACCTTCATCTCCCAACCTTAATTAACAGCGATCTCCCCTGGAGGAAGTCATACAAGACCCAGGGCGTGACCTGTTAGAGCAAAAACGTGGCTCCAGTAACGGTGAGAACAGCTAAATATTCAGAGTAACATGAAAATTGTGTCCCCAGGCGTTCACCTCTGCGGCAACACGGGAGGGTTTCAGGCAGTAAGAGTTGCAGAACATTAAGGAGGCTGTAAGATGAACGCTCATTGTGCACATTACTTCCACTTACGAGAACAAAACACACATCCCGACGCCCATGGAGGTCTCAGACATTTGTACAAAGATCAAACAATGTTTTTAAAACTTTCATTTAAACAATAAATCCCCCCAAGGTCTCAACAGGGCCATCCACGACTACAACTTCAGCCCAGTGTCACCGGCTCCCGCAGAGAAAGCCTATCAGTGCAAAAAACACTCGGACGCCGGGCTGCAGCCCAGATCCGTATCACCGGTTTCACTGGAACTGCTCCCGCCGCCGTACCAGGAATCGGCAGAGGCAGCCTGGCGCCGGGTGAGCCCTACGTCCCCGTACCACGAACCCCTGTGCCGTTCCTGCCAGCGCTGTTAACGAGATGTCAGCGCTCAGCGGGACCGCAGCCACCCAGCACCTCCCGCTGCCTCGCACCGGGGAGTCAGGGCTGGGATTGCTCTGGGACCCAGAGCTCCAGACCTCATTCCCACCTGAAGCCTGGGCAAGGGATAAACCCTTCGCTGGCCGGGAGGGAAGGAGCACGCGGCTGCTGCTCCACGACAGCTTCTAGAGCCGACGCTCCAGCCCGGCACCTCTTCCCAGGAGAGTGTGGTCTGACATACCTTTGATGCATCAGCTGGCTCCGGCTTGGCTTTCTCCGGTGGGATTTCTTCCCGCCTCCCATCGGGTTTTGCTGCTTCCTTTTCTACTTTGGAGGCAGCAAGCACGTCCTTCGTGTCAGGCTTCGCTGGGACTGCTTCTGCAGCGTGGCTCTGAGCGATGGCCGGGGCAGAGGTGGGCCAGGGACTCCTCTCGGGGGTTATCACGGCCACTGCTGGGGATGGGGGAGAGAGACGGGGACAAGGTTCAGAGCGGGCAGCGCCAGGCAGTGTCTTTCCAAACTACAGTGCTGTTGTTTACAAAGAAAGGGAGGAGGGAGGAAAAAGAGGGAAAAGGAAATAAAGATGGTAAGCCAAGCAGCTTGTGCATTTAGTAGGGGAAAGTTGAAATTATTTTCCTTATGGTTTAAGTAAAACAAACCAAAACCTCCCAACAGATGGTTTACAAAAAGCAAGCTTGCACTCTGCAGAGAAGCCACACCAGCAAGGCAAATCTATTTCTGACACTGTGCCAGCGATTTCTGGGTCCTTCGCACACCACAGACACAAGTCGTCCATCCTAGCCAAACAGAAACACAGAGCTGAGGGGAGCCCTCGGCCAGAAACAGACGGCTTCTGGAAAGGCAACACGGGCTGTGCCCCATCTCCCCGGCCTTTTCAGCAGCTCAGACACAATCATCCCCCAGCATTGCTCTGCAGAACTTTACAGCACCTTCCCGGTGGGTTTCGAAGCAGGCTGGGCTGCGGGTCCGAGGTGGGCATCTCCTGCCGCAGCCCACGGCACCGCTGCGAGAAGATACCCAGCATCTCCAGACCGGTGACAGTGCAGAAATGAAGAGCGTGCTGCCAAAAAACCCATCTAGCCAGAGGATGACAGTCTTAAATACAAGCGCTAGGTCCACACAAAATCAACTGCCTACTCTTCCCTTCGATCCCTGATTTCCCAGAGAGCACCCCATCCCTGAAAAGCCTGACACCAGTGACTTCACCGTGCGCACCTACAGAGGCACTAAGCTATTGAGTTCTCCTGATGTTGGGTTTTAGGGGAGTTCCACTACAAACATACCTGTCACCTGAAATCGTTTCTCTGACGTGGTCTCATATCCCTAAAGTCGCAGTTTATGCGGCAAGGGTCACACTCTAACCCACTCAGGGTTACCAGTGTCCACTCAGCTAGACAAAGACACTAGAAAATTTGGTGTTAAAGATTAAAGAGTTATATTTTAAGTAACTCCTTCGGAATAATTCTTGTTTCCCTGAAAAGATAACTAAGCTGTGTGTATAAAACCTGTACAGAATAAAGTGTCCACGTGGCCAAGAACATACAAGGCGGAGGGGCATAAACCACCAGATTTTTCAGAGACTGAAATGACACTTTTAAGACAAACTCCTAGACCCACGTCTTGCTGGAAATCCGCCCTAAAATCCCAAACCACCACCACCATCTCTTATCTCCACCCCCCCTTTCAGCACGGCAGTTCAGTTCTGCCAGCCACAGCGTTAGCCTTTCGGAAGGCCAACCGGTGCCATGTCCCAGCATGACGTACGCCACGGAAGCGGTGACAGCCTCCGGGGGTGGTACTGAGGGTCGGTGAGATGGTGGGGACAGTCGGGATTAGGAGGATGCTGGGTGTGCAAAGCCGTTCGCGGTGGTACCTGACTCCTTCTCTAGAACTAGTTGGCCCTAGTTCTCTCATCACCATCATTTTTTCTTCTTCCTCTTCGACTAGGTTTATCTCAACATTGCCAAG
The DNA here is from genome assembly GCF_000690775.1 of Eurypyga helias. Lineage (NCBI taxonomy): Eukaryota > Metazoa > Chordata > Aves > Eurypygiformes > Eurypygidae > Eurypyga > Eurypyga helias. The sequence goes on along the minus strand of NW_010270297.1, from coordinate 348 downwards.
AGCACGTTGATCTAAAAAAGTTACGGACGTGTTAAAATGCCACCTCAAAGATGAAGCAGGAATACTGCCTTCAGGGAACCCACATGACCACCTCTCTTCAGAGACTTCTGCTTCTCTCACAGCGCTTCAGAGCATCTGAACAAGCAGGAAAAGTAGTAACAGAGAGCAAGCTTTTCCTCTGCCACCCAACGACGCGTTTGTGCCGCCCAGGACTGCATTATTTCGGTTACGTTGCCTTGACCTTTTGGCTATTTTGACACATGGCGACCGAAACACAGTAAAAAGCTCTGCTCCAAAATACGAGATATTATGAGATGATACGTCCCTCAGCAAGTTTGCTAACAACAC
>NW_010270296.1:0-37325 GCF_000690775.1 Eurypyga helias | reverse complement strand
TGATTCTATGATTCTATGATAGCTTTAATCTGCAGACCTGAGTGACACACAGTTTAAAAAAGGGTAAGCGATAGCTTCGTATCTCATTGGAGAAGTCTTGCCAAGACAAACAAGTAAAAGAAAGGGTAAAGATGACTGTGGGTAAAGGCACCAGCCCTGTTATTTACTTGTTAATTTGATTTCATCCGTTTGGTTAACCTTACGTGACATTTTTCAAATCTTGAATACACAGGGGGTTTTTTACATCCATTGATCCAATGATAATAAAATCATACATGATTTAGAAGCACTTTTTTTTTTTTTTGTAAACAAGTTTTATAGTGCAATGTCCCTTGAACTTTCATCTTCCAAGGGACCTTCAAGCGCAGAGAAAAACATACCCTAGACTCAGCAAAATCAAGATACCCTTATTTTTTTTAATAGATGCTAAATATTTCAGTCATGAGTAATGAGTCTTCTCTTCATCATAAGAAGTATGGAACAGGCAAACAAGCCAAATTTAACTGGCTCTTAATTTTCAAAATATTTCCACACGTTGTGCAGATGTTATTCATTACTGCCAGATTGTGAACACAGAGCCAAACAAGTAAAAAAAAGTTAATTCAGTGACGGAGGAGGGTTCATCTGACCATGTGTAGCTGCTCTAGCCAATGCAGAGATAAATAAATTTCTTAAGCTCCAGTGATGCTCTTTAGATTTGCTTGCACCCATCCTGCTCTATTTTGCTATCAAATGACGAGAGAGCCAGCCCAAATTTTGATAACTGCTGTTTGCACTAACCCCTTAAAGTGGATTTCTTTATTGTAGTGTAAATCTGCACCAAGGAAAACAAAGGTTACCCATCAACCACTACATAGCTAGTTACCAGCATCTAATAATGTGCATGGAAAATGCATATATGCTCAAGGCCAGGCTGGATTGGGCTTTGAGCAACCTGGTCTAGTGGAAGGTGTCCCTGCCCATGGCAGGGGGATTTGAAGTAGATGATCTTTAAGGTTCCATCCAACCCAAACCAGTCTATGATTCTATATAGACACACACAAAAAATGCTCTCAAACAGCAAATTAGAGAACTTTCCCATCTCAGAAATGCTGCTTGTGCTGACTCTGAAAGAGGGAAGCAGGGGCTGAGCCCCAGGGGACAGCCCTTCTGCTGCACTTAGCGCTTGGAATTAGATGCTCAAGTGCTTGCTAATGGTACCATTGGTGAAAGAAGCCTTGGAGATGCCAAACTCACAGCTTGTTTTCTCCTGAGGACACAGCAATCCACAAATAAATTAGCAAGACATTCCTTAAACCCTCCTCCCCAGCACAAGGCAGAAGGAGCTCTCGTCGTCTGTCAGAACCAGCATCGCTTGCCTGTCACAGAAGAGCAGTGCCCAGAGGCTCTCATTACAATCAGAGCTCTATGCAGCTGAACTGGCTCACTTTATTTTGCTCTGCTGATCCCACACGGTAAACCTGTTCTTTTGAATTAAGGTATCTTTCTCTGTGTAATGTGTGGACTGTGCACAAACCAGAAAGCTACATCTGCCTTTTCCTCCTCCATGCTCTCCTCCCCTCCTTCCTTCCCTCTTCTCCATCAGATCACACAATATTCAGCATCACTGCTCCCTTTCAAGCCGTTCAGAAACTAGCAAGTTTGGCATACGTGAGCTGAAGCAAAATTTCATGTTGTCTCCTTGAAACAAAACAGGGTTGACAGAGAGGCTGGCATATAATGATTGCCCTTCACAGAAAGGTTGCTCTTTCTTGAGGGGAAGAGCACAGCATTTCTCTTGGACATAACTGAAATACGTAACCAACGGCTTTTACACTCTCCAGATCAGCTGTGACCCTTCAGGACAGCAGCCTCTGCCTTTCCTACTCAGAAATGCTGGCACAGCAACTGAATTGCCTATTGTATCGCCCTAACTAATGCATTTTGATACTTTCTAGTCTTTCTTGCAGCTTATACTAAAAACTTATGGGAAGACAGATTCCAGTTCACAACTCTGCCAGATTTTCTCTTATACCAGTTCATTTTATCTTACACCAGTTTGAAATAGATGCCAGTTTCCTAGATTTGAACCAAGTGAGTGGGATCTCTCCAACACACTTCAAACCCTTACTGATGAAGGGTTAAGCTGAAATCCTAGAACTGCTTCCCTTAAAAACTGCAGCAGCAGGAAATAGTCTTGGTATATTCTTCAGACCAGAGTTTCATCTTAACAATGCACAACACCCCAGTACATCAGGTTTACGACACTCACAAGACAACATTACCTCTACATGATTTGCTTCATCCAAGTTTAAAATACAACTAGGGATGACGCACAAGAAAATAAATGTCCCGGTTCTGCCACTGTTGCTTTAGCCTTGCTCTGGCATTAGTACCGTGTGATGGAGACATTGTCACTGACCACTTCCATTGCTCTATTTTCCCTCATAACATAAAAGGTATGGCACAACCCACCCCTCACAAATAGCTTTCAAGGTCTTTTAAGATTTTTGAGGGGATGCATATACCTTTATTTTGGTGTAAACACTAGAAATAAATGCCTGCATTTCAAATATTGTTTAGGAAGCTTCAACTATCCATGCAGGAAAGGACAATTTAATCTATTTTTATGGTGCTTTGTCTAAAAGAGGAATTAATTATACCTTAAACATTCCAAAATTAGAAATCACCAACAGTAACATATCTAAAAAAACATTTTATGCCATAAAGACATAATATCTTTAGGTAACATCGCGATGCATCATGCAGAGGAAAGTGAGACCCCAATCCTCAGAATGCACAGGCATTTGGCTTTCATTAGACACTTCTGAGTAGTTTCTGCAACCAGAGAGAATACAGAGAACACTTACACAGACAGCTGTATAGGTTGTGGTATAGCTTACTGTTTCCATACTGTTCCATACTGGATTTGGGGTGGGAGGTCTGACCTTGCTCCCATGTGGACCTGGAGTATGAAACAATTTTGCCTCGCAGAAGAATGAGGGATGACGAATGTTCCTTGAGGAGATCGGTTCTAAATGAGTTTCAACTGTACACAAACTTAATTTAAACCTCATAGTACAAAGATAACTTGACAGCAATGGATAATTAAGTCATAAAGCAAAGTGCTACATGAAAGCTATTAGGCTCTAAAGTAAATGATTTTAGTATCTTTTCTTTCTGCTTGGTGCCTTTGGAGGGAGAAAAAATGTCACTACAACCATGAAACCTAGGAAAAGCATTGTTAGTCACCTCACTTGGCACATGTTAGGTGCAGATGCTTAGACTGATAATTTGCTGACAAATCTGTAATCCACAAAATTCTTCTATTAAAAAAACAACCAGGAACTCTGAATATCACCCAATTTATTTTTGCCATCCAACAACTCCGTACATATCTTCCATTCAAACAGCTTTTGTGTTAGGACTTATCTACTTTAGTCTCCAATTCTGCTATTGAACGCCTCAGCTAGCTGATTAGGCAACACTCAGAAAGGATCTGGCAGCTAATATCACGGGCCGTTGCTGTTCTGCAGCTGCTAACAATGTTTTCCAGCTGCTAGCTGTCTGGCTGTTCAAAAGCACTTGCAATTCTTACAAACCACCACCTGACGTGGCTGTAGAAGAACTTTCTTTGGGGCTAGGCTTGGGCCACTGGGCACAACATCCCACTAGCTGACTCATGTCCCCGTGACAGAAGATAATCAACTATAGGATGGGATGGATTTTCTACCACTGCCAGCTTTTAAGACTTGATAGTTACTTCTGAGCTAAGTTCTAGCCCAGATGTTGAGACATCTTCCTCCATGAAACATGGTTGATCTACATGTTTACTTGGGGATGCTCAATTCAGGGTGCTCCAGTTGGCATCCCTTAGCCCAGATCTCCTATTTGTATCTCAGAAGAGACAGGGGACAGCTGTTAGATCAACATGGGCCTCTTGCTGCCCATGATTATCACCAAGAGCTTAACGCACAACTTGTTGCATGAGAAAGAAATGTGAAGAGTCTCCCTCACACATACTGAAGAGCCTGGCACTCAGAACTGAACCACTCCACCAGTGTCAACCACCAAAAGTTTGCTAAAACTGAAATCCAGGTTCATATTCTGATGAGAATAAGGAATCCTTGCCCATTTTATGCAAAACTAGAACATCATAACTGTCTCCTTTGGCTTGGAGGTTTGCACTCCTCTCTGCTCTTACACAGAGTACACATCTCCTCTGCTACCCCATGGGCAGCAGGAGCGTATGCTGTTTTCTGGGCCATTAAACAGCATGAAGAGGGACTTCCGGCACAGTTCAAATGTTTATCTAAAAGTTTTCCTGCTTCTTCAAACCTTGTTTGGGGAAAGGCAATAACAGCAATGAGTGTTGTTAGATTTCTGCCCCCCTTTAGACACCAGGCAGTATAGTTTTTGCTTATGTCTTACATGGAATTGGGGGTTGGAACTAGATGGACATTAAGGTCCCTTCCAACCTAAACCATTCTATGAGTCTATGAATATACAGGAAGACATGGTAGGCAACTCCTTTTTCTCCCTCAGTTTTTTTCACATTTACAGACAAAATAATGCCCATTTCCCCCTTTATTATAGCTGAAATGTTTCTCTTTTCCCTTTTTCACCAAGACTTACCAACAAACCACAAATAAAAGATGCTGCCTCCTTTAACAGGCCCTATAAAAGAAAACAGCCTCGGAGATCCCACACTGAAAGCGTGGGGCCAAAAATTAAATTGCTAATGTGCAGGTAGGCTTATAGGAGTGAATGATTGATGCTGTTCCCTTTTATCCACAGAGTCAAACAGGAAGTCACTTTTGTCAACAACCACAACTCATTAGCACTTGTTTTTCTTTTCTGAGATCCTGGTGCTTGGATTTCTGTAACTATAGCAATTGTGAAACTATTTTTTTAACTAATATAAGCCATTATTTTTAAAACTATGTTAAAACTTGATATAAGGCCAGAAGGGATCATTGTAACTCTCTCTTGCATAATGAATCAAAGAACTTCACTAATAATTTCTGCATCAAACTACTGTAACTTCTGTTAGAGCTGTTTAAAGAAACATCCTTCAAGGCATCTGGTGGCAGATAATTCCCCACAGTCTCACACTGCTGCTCAGTAGTAGGCAGGTATATATCAATTAAATCAACAGGCTTTACCAAGAACCGTGCTCATGCTCCAAAACAGCAGAATGAAAACCAGCTGTAATGTTTTGTCTTATACCATTCACTTTCAACAAAGCAATGATTTCATCTCCTAAATATTTTAAAAGGTTTAGGCATCTTTTATTTTCAGTCAGTCCTTTCCCCTTCTCAACTGGGAGTATTGCAATGTTTTGCATAAAACAGTTTGTGACTGATAATGAGCTACAAGTATGCTCTGATAAACAGAAATAAGTTAAATTTCAGTTAAAGTCAAAATGCATTCTGAATTGCTGGGTACTTAAAAGAGAATATATATATGTACACAAAGCTTCGATTTTGCATGTATGTTGCTACACAAATCTCTCAGAGGATAAAGGATTTTCCCCACATCTCTCTACATCTGAACAACTTGTACCAGCTTCTTCAAATTTTTTAGATTCCAGGTCTAAGCCCTGTTGATTCCCCTTGACTTTAAGGGAACTGGTTCACTCTGTGTTGTCAGTACTTGAACTTGAGGCCCTTGGAATCAGAACAGAAGTGTCTTTATTTTGCACTAGAAGTTACTGGGCATTGTGCTGGTACTATACACATATAGCCTCTGTCTTGAGGAATTTATGACCCACTTTTGAGTTTAACTGCAATCCTAAATATTTCAAGATATTGACTTGGCCTTGTTTGAGATTATGTGGATGTGTCCACATGAGTTTTTTAGGATCTGAGTCTAAACTTGTAATGCACAGTATTAATTACTTTACCCTTTCTTCCCATTTTCATTCATGATTTCAACAAAATCTAGATCCAATACTTGCATTTTCAGTGACATGATTACTCCTATTATACGTTTGTTGTTTTTTTATAAACAGCTACCAGCCTTTACCCCATTGCCACTGCTCTTCTTACCATTTGGTAAAAATCCCAAATGATAGGAAAATATCTTTTTCTTAGAGTGGAGGTTTTATTGTCATGGAGCAATAAAACCCCGCACTGGCCTGCAAACTCTGCAGGATAACCTGATACCACTGCAAGTCATATTAAATTTAAAAAAAAAAAGGTGAAAAATAAGACAAAATCCCAAACTACTAAAAAAACCCTATAAACATTGTCCTCTATAAACAGCTTCAGTTTATTTTAAATATCATTACAGATTCCTTAAGCAGGTATCTCTTTTTTTTATCAAGTAAGCAAAATTCTCGGAGTCTCAGGTTTTTCGAGGGCTCAGTGCTGCTACTGAGATAGCTAGCTTCTAGCCTGCATTTTGAAATAAATTGTGGAACACATCAAACCCAGTAATTTTCATGCTTAATGTACAATGCTACACAAAGCATTTAAAGTGCTTGTGTGGGCACTTCTGAAAGGCTCCTTCACTTGGCACTTCCCCATCTGATTTCAGCAATATGGGCAGGCCACGTGTTTTTTGCAGTAGAAAACAGGAGAGATGTTATTTTAGATGAGAGAGCCAATTGCACACAACTGAAAGGACTGCAGAAGACCTGATTTCTATTTCTGGCCTCATCCCCAGGAGAGTTGTTCCTGGGTGACACTGGTAACTCACATCATAGTCTCATGCCTCAGTTTCTCCTCCGTAACAAAAGAATATCTTTTGTAAAGAACTTCACAGAAAGCCTTTTACAGAAAATCATTCTGTGAAAGTTCTCCAACTCTTCTTAAAATTAAAAATCTCTTTGCCTTACAATGAAGGCTGAGTAAAGAACACATAGGTCATGATTTTCCCCCTTGCTGAACACCAAGGTAGATGACTCCTTTGTTTCTAATGCAAATTGAACTGTGTTTCTAGGCCACAATCCTGCTAGCTGCTCTTGTGCGTGCTTAAATCTGGGATTCAGGGGGAATCTCAGCAAATGCAGTCTGAGCATCGTCACTTCCAGAAGCCACAACTCACTACTTTCTCCAGTTAGACACAAATCATGTTTCTCTAAAAGGAAAAGCATTCTCAAGACAGTTACAAATAAGATACAAGTTTTATTCCTGGGGTATTATTTATGAAATATTATCAGTCTCTTGGCTTGGTTCTCAAGTTGTAGTAAATTGGCATGGATCCATTAAAGATCATTATCATTAAAATTAATAGCAATTGGGAACCAGATGGCACAACGGTTTAGGGCAGTAACTTTCTGCCACCTATTCGTCTAGACTACTCCATGATGAGAATTGAATAACACCATTTGGCTTTGTTTGAGCTGAAACTTCCAGTAGCTTTTCAAAGATGACCTTCAAAAATATGTATTTGAAGATACATATATGTATAAAACCCAGGATCCTGCATTTTCTGGGCTTTTGTGACATGAAAATGACCCATATTTTAGTGCATACACGAGAAGCCTACCTTAATTTACTAAGAATATATGCCAAAGAAAGGTTTGTAAATTTATGACAGAGAGTATTTGGAACACTCTGGACCTGCTACGTTCTAAGTTCACTTTTTTCTCCCAAGTTCAACACTTTGTCACTCCATTTACATAACAAGATGATTCTCAATTTACATTGTCTCCCTATTTGACTACAAAGAAGTGTTATTATTTCTTTATGTGCAGATTATGGAAACAGTTACCAAAATACTTTCTTAATTCCTGCTCATGTTTAAAAAATATAAAAACATTAAAAAAACCAAAAACCCACTTTGGAAAGGTTTGGAGAAAACAAATTATTAGAGACCTTTAAAGTTAGCCTTACCATGCGAGAAAGTTGGGGCTTTTTTAAATTTAATTTGTTCAAGAGAAGGACAAGTTTTAAAATTACATCCACCCTCTTGTATGGAGGTATCATTTCAGATGGTACAGGACTTCTTGTTTAGCAGAAAATGGTGTAGTGAGATGGCAGAGACTGGAACTGAAGTTAAAGAAATTAATGCTATACACACGTGAAGTAATCAACAATTGAAACAGTCTGATCTAAAGGCTTGTGCGTTTTCCTGTTTTTAACATGTCAATTTAAAGACTGCCTGTCTTTCTAAATTCATGCTGTGGTTGAACCAAAAGCTTGCTGCAGGGATTAGTGGGTAATGCTCTACGGCTTATGTTAAGAAGGGACTCAAATTAGCTGGAACATAACAGCTTCCTCTGTTCTTAAAATCTGTGAATCACACAAGAACTTCTCCACCAAACCCACAGAAGATAAGAATGATGACTGTAAATATTTCTGAAGGGGGGGGGAAGAAGCAAATAATCCCTCTAAAAACCCACATATGTACTTGAGGATTTCAACAATATCTTGAAAATATAAAGTACAGCTGATCTCTCAAGTCACTTGTATACAGAGAAATTTGCTATAAAGCTGTAGTGCTGGTAGCATTTCTGGCATATCCCTCTCAAGCGCTGTTTTGTGCAGTGTCAGCTTCTCTCCTGCCTTTTTCACCCATCAACCTCATTCCTCACTCCCACACTGCTTTTATCACTTCCCTTATTCTGTTTTTTTTTTGTTTTGTTTTTTCTTTTCTGACATTATGAGGCCCAGCTACAAGACACACTTCTCCCTATTGTTGCAAGGCAAGTGTGCATCCTTCCCTTGTGCACAGAACACAGGCGGTCAGGAGAAGAATAGGGGCCTCAGGAAAAGATCAAAGACCCTGGTGGGACAGTGATCTGGGTCCCACTGCTAGCACCAACCACCCTGTCACATGCTGACCTCCACAGCCCAATTACTGATCGTCATAGTGTCTTCTTCAGAGGCAATCCTCTGCCACCTGTGTCAGCACTTCAGAAGTTTTTGCATTTTATGAGTGAAGCTGTGTGATAAAACAGTAGGAATCTCATGGGCGAAGCAGGCAGCCAAGGAAAGCATGAGTTTGAAACCAGCTTGAGGAAAACTCTTGCAGAAATGTGCTAAGACTGAAACTCTGAAAAGTTTTTAAGAGATTTAGGAGACCTAATGCTCATTGTCAAGGTGACAAGTTGGGGTAAGACTCATTGCAACAAGTTGAGTTTGTTGACAGGCCTGGTCGTGTTGGTTTAACTCACCTCAGTGACTTCAGCACACTCATGGAGTGAGGGAGAGACGGAAGCTGCAAGTATGTCTGTGAAGTGGTTGGCGTGTGGAGGCTCTTCCCAAGCGGGTACACTGGGAGGCTGCTATGTGCCCTGGCCCGTTCTCCTGCCCACAGCTGCAGGTTTATTCTTAGTTTCAGGAATGTAAAACCTCACAGACATGGCAATGGCTTCATGTCAGCCAGGAGACAGATTTTCCTCCACCAAACATTTCTCTCTGGGTGGGTGGATCTCCTGCTGAGGTGAATGAGACCCCCCTGTCTAGTGATGTCTGATTTCTGAACCGTGCATTTCATCCTCTGACAGTCACCTGAGGTATCAAAAAGACTTGGCTGGATTAGACTGACCTTGCTCATTCAGTAACCTCTAACACCATACAATGCAATATGTTCCATTAAGAAACTCTACTGAAGGCATTTATGGGAGAACATAATTCCATATTCCACAATTTTTCCAAGACAGTGTTACATCATCTTTTGAGTGAAACCAAAGGTAAAGCCAAGCTCGTTCTGCTCTGCAACCTTGTCAAGCAAAGTGAGAGGACGTACAGTGCAGGTTGGGCTGATCGGCTGGATGCTGTACCGATGGGCTGGCGCAGTACTGCATCTCAGCCCACAGACCACGATGAGAACGGGTGCTTGTGATGCCATGCTACTTGTGGACACACAAGACTAAGTCAAGAAAGTCAAGGTGATGTGCCGTGTGACTTTACAAGCCTTAATCTTCGTAAGATCAGGCCTCTCTACAATCTCCTCCACACGCCAGAGCATGTACTCGCTCCTTGGCTAAGCCAAGATCAGCAGAATAAGATCAGGCAAACACAAATACCATAAAAGGTCCTGCATGTCTCTCCTCATCAACCAGGAGTACAAAGCATGTCTCTTTGACACATTTACCCCAGCAAATCCAGAATAACATGCACATACACTCGAAAACATCTTCCAGCCATTCCAGTGCACAGACATCTTCTCTGAGAACAAACACGTACCCAAACTTAGCCTGCTGTTCCCTCAGAAAGAGTTCAGGTCTTAATATAATAAATGTATCAGAACATAATTCAGATCAGAACATCAAGGTTTCTGTTTCTTTCAAAAATTGATGGATTATAGTTTGCTCATTTAGCCTTTAATAATTATTACTATGACTGAATAGCCTGAGAGATGCTGAACATCGTCCTACCCAATTTCCCCCTTTTGGACATATGTGCCTTAAATACGTGCAAACTTTCATCCTTTCTACCTACAAAGTCCTGCTCAGTCAAGCTATTCAACTAAGTCATTACTAAAATTTCTCTTCTATTTTTAACATTCCATATTTTTAGGATTTCCTTCGGCATTACAAGATCCAGCTTGTGGCACATGACAACGTCTCATTAAAATGACACCTTACTGCTCAGATCCTTCTGTAGTACAACCAGCCACTGCTCAGCTGAAGTCAATAAAGGGACACTGATTTATGAGCTCTGACTGTTCATTATCTTCACTTCTGTTAACTGATCTTTCAACGAAAAAGAGCACAGGGAAGGGAAAAAACTGACATGGGAATGAGACAAAATATATTATGAAGATGAACAGGTTTTCTACCTTGCTGAACACAACTATTTCACTTGAAAGACAACCCCTAGAGAAATCAGGCTATATCAGGAGTCTTCAGTTGGTTTCTAAATGAGCTATAATAAATGATAAATTTCTGTAACAAGCAAGCAAATTTGCACCAATAAATGATGCTAGAAACAGAAATCTATTACTTTTAAGAATAAATGCAAACTTCTCTTTCAGTTAGGTGCCAAAGTTTGGCTGATTTTGTGTATTAGATGAATCAGTCAACCTTGTCAAAAGTAATGTGGCTGAAAACATGTATCATTCTGTGATGCAAGGCCACTATGACTTCAACTAGCAATAGAGCTCCACACTACAAGTTATTTGTTGTATGATCTTCCAAGAGCTGAAGCGTCCATTGAACAGAAGACAACTGGCACTCATTCAGCCATGAATCTGACAGTGTGTAATATTGCTAGTAGACTGTACTTGCCAAGAATGCCAGCAATAAATTAAATGTAAGGAAATGGAAAGTCAGGGACCTTAGGAAAGAATGATTTATATAGAAATAAGTCTGTCCTTTGAAGGAGGGCAATAAACTAGTTTCTCAGACCAGTCTGACAGTGTCCATACCATAAGTGAAAACATCTAAGCCAAGCAAAGCATTCTACTGCCATGGAAAAATAACTGTTCCAGTGCACCAAAGGGTGAAGGGAAAAGTAATAATTCATGGTAGTCCTAGTAAAACGAGCAGACCAGCTCATCCACATAAGGTGCCACCCACGGTTTCCTATATTGTACCTCCATAGTATTCCCGTAAAACAGTGACAATGGATAACGCAAACAATTAATTCAGATGGATAAAATTCTGTCTCCCTTGAAGTCAACACATAATTCCACCATTTTCAGGATCAGGACTTCATCGCCGAGTGCTTTTGTTTTCAAGTTTTCACAGTGAGGAGGTGACTGGTTTTCAGCACTCAGCCCTTCTGTTTGTTGCCTCTTTTTAAAAAAATCCGTATTATCAGATTTTAAGAGCTATATTTAACACTAAGCTCCACTGGTTTCATATGAATTTCAGTAATCTGCTAACAATAATAATTATAATAAATAACTTTTTTCTTATTTCCATCTTAATTGCTGGAATGGCTCCAGACATTCTTTCTTCTGCCTCCTCTCTCTGTCCATCCTGCACTAGCCTTCTTTCATTGCTCACTCTGGTCATTTAATGAAAGGTCTATTTCTTCCTCTTTCCTCTTCACTGCCTCTTTCCAAGACTTAGCTGAAAGTGACTGTTTCTTTTAACCAATATAACAAGGAATATTAATTGTCATTCAGGTATGTCACTTGGGAGAAGAAGTTTTGCCCAGGATACTCAATACATGCAAGACCTCCTGAACACACAACACTATGCTTCTGGTTTGCCTATATATATATCCCTAAAAAGGGTAGAAAAAATTGTTTTCCAGTGCTTGCAGGCTTCCAGAGGGGAGCCTGTTAAAATCCAAGGGAATCTGTCACCATAAATGATGGAATCCCACAAGACAAGAGTGGGGATTAGACTGACAAAACATCTGCCTATGTCAACACAGTGTCAAGTGAAACAAAGCTCCACCACCAGACACTGATCCAGGCAACTTAACGTCTGTACTCCACCACCGACTCCCTGCTGACAGCTGGGCATGCTTGCAAAGCACGTCTGCTTCTCCCTGACACCGCTGAAAGACTGCAAATCTCATGTGAGTGTGGCTCCCTGACAGCTCTGCCTTAGGACTTCACACCAAAAGCATGTACAGTGCTATAAATGTTTCACTCTCCCTTGCTGCAAATAGATAAAGATTTTATTTCTCCCAAGAAGATAATCTTACTTACTTGGGATAGCGCCTCTGCTGAAAGATGGGCAGAATCTCTGTATCTTGATTTGAATGTAGAAGCAGTAAATCCCGAAACCTTTCTGTCAGGACAAAGAAAAAAAGAAGGAAAAAAAAAAGAAAAAAACAAACCCAAACTGTGACTCTGCATTATAAGTTCAGGCCACAAGTAAGCAAACAGTAATCAGTGAATTCTCTTCTCCAGCAATATTTACCAGAGGACAAAGCTAAGTGTAAAGGGAATAAAATCTATATATTAATATAAAACTGCTGCTAAGACTAGAAATCACTGTTTCCTGTAAACCTTTTATTGATTTAATTAAATGACTTTATTTTTTCATTCAATATTGAATTCTAGTAGTGCTTACAAGTTTCTGAGGTCTGCATTCTGGTCATCTGAGTATCATACAGACAGCCATAAACAGTCCCTGCCTTGAAGAGTATAGTGTAATGAGAAAGGAGGAGCAACTAAGAATTCAGCAGCCACTCAAGCATGACAGTATCTAAACACATGTAGATTAATTCATTAATCTAAATTAAATTGGTAGTACGAGTTCTTGGGTAACTGATTCACTGTTATTTTCAATGATGGTTGGAAGGCTAGAATCCTTTTTGTTTATTACTATATATTTAATAACCTGCATGATAGGATCATCAGCAGTAGGTAAGGCTTTTATAACTTAGCTTCACTGACCACCAAGTGAAGGGGTGGTTGTGGTTTGTGTAGCTGCCTTTCTCTGATGTCTTCCTCTAAAGGTGCTAAGACGCAATACGTAAGCAGTCTGTAGGAGCTTCTATCAGCATCAATTTCTCAGTTCCTGGAAGATGGGAACCTCCTCAAAATTCACTTGACACTTGGATTCAGGGTTAGAAGGGAATTTCCCACACAGGTCAAATCCACTTAGCAGACCCCATAGCTCTCCATAGCATGGGACATGCTGTTTCCTTCTTTCCTTCTATCACCTGCAACTTCTATTCAACTAGTCGTCCAGTGACACATAAACCTAGGACACTGGTGATACCCTTCCAACCTTCGCAGCTCCTACTCTTCCTGTAATACCTTATAACTGTGGCTTGAAGTCTTCAGCTACAGGTTTTATCCCGTAGCCTGTGTTGTGTGTAGTAAGGTACTATGTTTCTGTAAGCTAGCTCTCTTTTCCATGTGAGTTTTTCATTCTGGGAACTGAACCCGAGGATAAGTGCGGTCCTTCCGCCTGTTATATCCCTATGTATCTCAAAATACCCTCTAACACCAGGTTTACAAATAAGGAGATCAAGGGACAGAAAATCAGTGGAGAAAAATCTGAACCTCCCAGCTCTGAAAGGTAACCATAGCAGCTTTCTCACTTCTTACAGGTTAGTATATGATGGCTTTCTTAACACTCAGTTTTACGTACTGTTATGTCATCTTAACTGAACTCCAGTAATTTGGACACAATTTTGCTCCGTAGCCTCTAAAGTGGAAAAAACCCCAAATCCATACTTCGTAAAGTTATAATACCTTGAAGAAACCATAATAAATTCAGAAGAAGAACTCTCTTGTTTTAAAGGTGAACTGTCTTAGATGGTCTGATCTAGTATCTCATCATCTGGCTAAGATGTATTGCAAACATCTCAGAGAAGATACCAGGATCTGCCAGTGCAGAAACAAGGGCTGATGCTTAGTGTCTTCATTCCTTTATTTCTGCACCTCTTCAGATTCATTTTTTGAAAGAAATAAGCACTTGTACCTTCAAAATTCCTACCATATCTTCAAAATGTAACTTAGCTGTCCCTGTATCTAAGCAGAACAGAGACTAGATGTGGCCAACAACAAAAATTTCAATGGTGTAAAGATGGATGTGAAACTCCATAGGCATCATTCAGGGAACAGCCTGATCATTGTCTTGAGAAAAAACTTGCCACTACATCTACTTCTTAACCTCTTCTTAATTTTTAGGACAATGCAGAGATTTGTTTTTTCCTCAGTCCTCTGGTCCATGGCAATACGCTATATGTGGGCATGCCGTCATCCTTAAAGATGATACGATGTGATCTTCTAAAGCCACTGGACAAGAAATTAAAGGCTACAGGAAGCTTTCACTGGTGCAAAATATCCAAATGTATATGTGTCAGAGCAAGCACATTAACTTCTAACCTCACCTCCAGAACCTCACAACACAACTCAAGCTACTGGAACCCTTTATAAAAAGGCTTTGTATGAAGAAAAACAGCCTTTGTGTGTGCCTGGAATGAGAGGAAGTTTTCAATGGCAAACACTGAATGACAACCCTTGCATGACTTGAGGGTTTGGACTTCCAGAACATGGTGCAAGTCACTATGACGAAGGATTTGTCTTTGGGGTGGTCCGATTTATTTATTTTTTAAGTTTGATAACCAGGTACAACAGCAATGCAAAGCACGGGGAGACATGCTCTTCAGTTCAATGTTGCACAACACATAACACACAAATGAGCGAGGCTGGTTTGGCAGATCTGGCAAAGGGCCTGCGACTCTCTGGGAGAGGTAAAACACATCTCAGGACAGGCATAGATATGTCCCGCTCCATTGCTCAGCACAAGATGGACAGTGCCCAGGCAGACAGCCATATTCCATCTCTAACCCCTACTCTGTGACTCTTTTTCTTGTGCTACTGCCCTTTCCCATTGATCCAGGCCACCTGGCTCTACTCCAGGACTCAGTTCAACAAGCCACAATCTTGAAACTATTTTGAATAGTAATGTGACAGGGCTGGCTAGTACTGGAGTGAAAGCAGCCAAGTTATGGCATCTGAAACTGGCCTGAACAGCTTCCCTACTGGATCTTGTTTTAGTTAACGTCAGCTTTTATTTTTTTCCCCACACTACGGCAAATTTCCCAAGCAGATGTATTTTCTTTTCACCATATGACTTTACTCATTTTTCCATGGCAACACTTACACTACATGGTAGCGTTCCACCTCAACTCACATACATCCTACAACTTCCCCCAGCGTATGTAGCCTCCATGTCCTGTAAATCCTCTTAAGAGAAATGGCACACCAAAAAGGTGATGAGGAAGGTGACAAGAGCTTTGGCAGCTACTGACAGAACACAGCTACTTTCAGTGCTCTTACAAAAGTGAGTACCAGAAGCCTAACACTTGACAAGAGAAGGCTTTTCAACTTGCAAGAAAAAAAATCACAATGATACCTTCTGAGGGGAATTTTTTTTGAAAAAGCTAATATTTTCTTCTAATCCATGCTACAACAACAAATTACAGACTTCAGAACTGATGAAACTAATAATTAGAGAATTTTTACATTATTTTGATTTGCAATCACTAGTTGATCAATAGAAACAAACCATCACAAACGATTTTATCATTACTTGGATCATTTTAGAGGCACATATCCAAAAATTGATTTTTTCCAATCACTTCCTACATTTCAGAACGTAAAATGTGATGCTTTTTGGTTAGCTCTTGGTCTGGCTTTTTAACAAAACATGAATAACATTTACGTAACCAAGTTGTAAAAGGCTTACTTCTGAAAATCTGCAATTATTTTCTCTGTCCCCCATTCTATCCTTGCACTTCACATTAGTTTAAGTCTGTACTAGCTAGTCTCCTAATGATTTTTTACATTTTTTTTTTTATGCCATTGATTGTTTTGTCACTCTGCTGAGTGTGACACTGCAGACATTGTCTCACTGACTCTCCCATAAGTCTACCCACAGGACAAAGTTCTCACAGACATCAAGGATGGTTGCACAGTCACACCTTATGTGCAAACTTATCTTTTCAACGTGCTGAGTATAGAATCATAGAATCATAGAATCTCCACTTCCTCGTGGTTTTCATTTTGAGACAACAGTTCCTTCCAAATCCTTAATCAGTGAGAAGTCCTCAGTTAAATTTAGGCTGTCTCACTGGGATCATACATGTTTAACCAAATGTGTAGCACAGTTACCTGTGATGACTAGGTCCTGGATGTAATAACACAATCTTTTGCCCTGTTCTACTAAATCAGGAAGGTTGTAAACTACAAAGGAGAAAAAGTTTTCCATGGATAGCTTTAGAGTTTCAGTCTGTCATCTTACATAAACCTCTCTTCCCTGTCTCTCACCTAATTCTTCTACCCTCTTTTTCACACTTTGTTCCTCCTTTGCCGTCCCAGCTCAACATATTCAGAAGTCAGCTACTGGAATCTCAGTATAAACACCCACTAATACCTGTTCTGACAAAGAAGTTAGCTTTCGGCCAGGAGGATGAGAGAAGGAGACAAGAGAGAGAAGGAGAGAAGAATGAGAGGACAGAAGGATACATTTCAAGGCAAATTCTCTTTTTGAAATATTTAGATGCATGTCATTGTTATTCTCAAGCAAGAATGGGGTTGTGCTCAGTATGGTGAGTAAATGGTAATGCCAGAAAAATGTGAGCAAGACGGGCGTATGGTCTGAAGCCCATTCAAACTGATTACACAGTCCAGCTTCCTTATTTCCAGGATACACTATTAGAGAGGTGGAAAGAGAGACAAAGGGAAATTTTATTATAATATTTTATTTAATGTCTGGGGGTCTCAAAGCAAAGTAATTTTACAGAAGGTCTCTGTGAGTTAAAACACATTATTATTCACATTCTATAGACTGAGATACTATGGCACAGGAGGCACTGGGTTTGTTTTTCAGAGTAATCACACCCCTGAAGCTCTTACTGCTTTAGCACTTCAAAGATGAAGCCAAAAGTCACACATTACAGTTGCATCAAGGCTTGACTTTAAAAGTCAGGTCTTGTGGTTCTTCTTTCCTTGCTCCTTTTTGTTACAAAATGCTTTACAGGCAATAACAGCAAAGTCACTCCACTGAATTGCAAGGGTCTTGAAAAATAAATTTCTGCACTTTCAGAGTTTGATGGGTGTGTACCTATGAGGCCACAGCAGTATGTAACTGAAGTCTGAGAGATTATTGTTTTGTTTATCCCAACCACCTTTCAGCCAGCAGCTTCACACCACTCTGAAACTCTAATAAGAACAGGTTGAATTGCATGCAATCAACTCGATTAACAACATTGTAAAACTGATAGCAACTGCTTTTTATGCGATAAGGAATTTTTATATCAGTCTTATGGACTGTTTTTAAAATAAAAGTTCATAGGAATAAACAGAAATATGATTAGAAAGCAACCAGAGAATGGGAGAACAGAATAGCCTCACCAGTGATAAACTACAGAACCCTGGTCCGGAAGCCTAGCTGCCTACCAGCAGGTCTGTCCATAGTGACACTGTCGTGCATTTTTCAGTCATGTTTCTGTAACTACCTGTAGCACTTCTGCATTCATTATGCATTCATTAACACACAAATCTCAGTTTCATCTTTCACCACATGGACACTTGCAAGCCCTGCAATTTTAAACTATAAAGATGTCCCCAGTTTTATGCAAAATGCAGAGCAGTCTGAAGCACTGTCCGTGTTGTGAATAGCTCCTCATCACATTGCAGTAATTTAGGGAAAAAAAAAAAAATTAAGTCAGCTTTCTTAAAACTGCCAACAGCATTTAACAGGGTTTGAGACCCACTAATCTGACTTGTTTTCAATCTCTGTAAATGCTGTCATAAGTAGTTCCTCAGTGCCTTGTAAAAAGAAAAAGCATTTAGGAAGAAGCCTTTGCCAGTTAAGGGCCATAAAACTAAGATGAGCAACAAGATGGCACAAAACTAGAATGTCCAACGTTTTAGTTTGACCTGTGGCATATTAATGGCCAAGGTTTCTGAAGTTAAGGAAGCGTTACTTCCCTCCTCTCAAAGAAGCAGTGCTACAAATATCCTCCAGCAGATCAGAAGGAGAAGGAATAAAACACTGATGAGGTAATGTTGATGAGCCAAATGTTCCAAAATGATTACATCATAAACCTTGGAATTCCCCTAAAACATACATATTTTGCTGGTACAAAGAGACAGGCTTTTTGACCAGTTTGAACTTCTATGATTCTCAGTCCATTAACCCTCACAGAGTTTAATTCTCCTAGGTTTGTTCATCACCATTTCCTTCCCTCCTGATCAGTCACCTGAAAGACTAATTAGAGCCCACCATTTACAGAGCTACTAAAAAAAAATTATAAGCTAGTAAAAACCCATGAAGTTGAAAAGTATATTAAAAACTTACTGTTTGTATTTAAGGGAAATACAAAAGCTCTTCATTTTCTAAGCTAGGTTAATAAACAATGATCATCCTTCTGTTAAACACGTTCTTTTGCAAGATTTTAGTTTATTTAAGCAGAGGGCAAAAAATAAGGAAATCAACTCATCATTATATAGGTCATCAGTGAACCTTCCAGTCACTCTGGACCAGCAAAATAATCCTCCTTTCTTTGAAGAAAGTCTCTGTACACCTCTGTACACCCTGCTTTCCCTCCTAACCTGCATTTGCTTCCTAAAAAGTAGACAGCTTCCAGTAGTAAGCTATTCTTACCAGCTGGAAGTCATTCTCCCTCCCTGACTCTGGCATCGGCACATCCTTCCTCTGTTGAAATTCCAGGTGCTTTCTTATGTCTTTAAAATGTTCCACCTACTGTATCAAAATTCACTTGGACAGATTTATTTCCAGCTAGACCTCCCTCATTTACACTATAAACACACACACTGCATGACTTATGTGTGTATATGCACATATCAGCCAATGAGGAAACAGAGTAAAAGGCAGTTCTTGACCAAGGAACCTTGAAAGGGTGGAAGATGAATGATGGGAAAAGAAAGTATCACTTGTTTGTTTCACAAAATAGGGAAGAGAGATGCTGAGGACCGTATTTAGACTGCATTTTGTATGTCTAGCTTGACAAGAGAGCTGTGAGTGACCCAGACTGCCCATTAGCTATGCTGCCAGACTCAGGTTCCCCCGACGGCCAGTGAAGAAAAGCGGACACAGCACCAATGTTAAGCAGTTTTGATGCTCAATACCGAGTTAGAAATCCTTCCATAGGTTATACAGCAACTCCCTGGCAGAGCTGGGGATTACCTAGGCCACTGGAGTTCAGAACCAATGTCTTCATCTAGAATCCTTTTTTTCTCAGAGGTACTTACTCTACTTGAAGACTATTTTTGTCATGACAGTAGAGTTCATTCTACAACCTGACACTTAAAAAGCGCAACAGTAAAACAGGGGTTAGAAACAACACTAAACGGTAACTTTAAAAAATAGCTCTGAAGGAAATGTTGTTTACACAGATTTTTTTTTTTTTTTAGCAGAGTTCTACAATTGCTCTCTCTGGCCGTGAAGGGCTTTACTTTGCTGTTTGAACACCCAATGAGCCAATGCAGGGAGGCTCAACTACCGTTTTCTACTCCAGTGGTACATTCTCCTCTTTCACAACATGCCAGAAGAAATGATGAGGCATCAGTATATTTTTGGCTCCTAGGAAAAATTGTGACACCTGTTCAAAAAATTCCTTACATTCACCAAAAAAATCCAATTATGCGGGAGGGTGTGTGTGTGTGTGTGAACCAATTCTCTCTTTGCAACTTCTAATCTGATAGACAAACTACAGAAATCCCAACCTTTCAAAAGCTACATGGGATTTTAACACTGAAACGAAGCTACTCTCCAGCTGTTCAATTACTGCAATACTCTCCAGCACTGCAGAGCTCCAGGTATGCCTCTAAAGAGCTGAGCAAAGGCACAATTCGTCAGGCTGTACTGATTCACACCAAGGCGCCCCTACCCGAATATCTTGCTTCACATGCAGACACATATGGAAGAATGAGCACGGGGCAAATCCATCCTGCTAGACAGGCTGAATCAATAGCTGTGGCCAGCTGTATGAGGTTCACCAAGGCCAAGTGCCAGGTCCTGAACTTGGGCCATAACAAACCCTGCAACACTACAGGCTTGGGGACGAGCGGCTGGAAAGCTGCCTGGCAGAAAAGGATCTGGGGGTGTTGGTTGACAGCAGCTGAATATGGGCCAGTAGTGTGCTCAGATGGCCAAGAAGGCCAACAGCATCCTGGCCTGCATCAGGAACAGTGTGGCCAGCAGGAGCAGGGCAGGGATTGTCCCCCTGTACTGGGCATTGGTGAGGCCGCACCTCAAATCCTGTGTTCAGTTTTGGGCCCCTCACTACAAGAAAGACACTGAGGTGCTGGAGCATGTCTAGAGAAGGGCAATGGAGCTGGGGAAGGGTCTGGAGCACAAGTCCTGTGAGGACTGGCTGAGGAAGTTGGGGAAAAATATGTTCATGGGCGACCTTATCGCTCTCTACAACTCCCTGAAAGGAAGTTGCAGAGGTGAGTGTTAGTCCCTTCTCCCAGATTACAAGTGATAGGACAAGAGGAAATGGCCTCAAGTTGCACCAGTGGAGGTTTAGAATGGGTATAAGGAAAAATTTCTTCACTCAAAGGGTTGTCAGGCATTGGGCTGCCCAGGGAGGTGGTTGAGTCACCATCCCTGGAGGTGACTTGTGGGCTTGTAGACAAGGCACTTAGGGACATGGTTGAGTGGTGAACTTAGCAGTGTTAGGATTACAGTTGGACTCAATGATCTTAAAGGACTCTTCCAACCTAAATGATTCCATGATTCTATGCTGTTGTTTTCCAAGCCTTCAACCATTTTATCTCAGAACATTTCTTGAGACTAAGGTGGTTTTGTCTGTTAAGAAATGCCTTGACTTCTCTTTAAAGTACCTGCCCAGTCCCCCAGATATACCTCCTAATCCATTCCACATCCTCTGACATGGAGTCCCATGTGTGTCTCACCTACTAAGTGAAGCTTCATCGTCTTATGTTTGCTCTGAAATAGTGTCCGACTGTCTGTATTTGATGGCCAAATGTCGTGATCCTGGCATAAAGGTAGATAGTCAGGCCCTACCCATTCAACCTTACAGTGTTATGCACAGTACTGACCACTGCTATATTCCTCTAAATTATCTCTTTTCCAGGATAAAGAGTCCTTGCATACTCAGTTGTCCTATGTTTTCCATGCTTTTGATCACCTTTCTAATTCCTCCCTGAACCCTGTTCAGTATCCTGTGTCAGAAATGAGGACCGGACCTGCACACAGGATTCAAGTCCTGGGAGCACCACAGAAACACCCAGCTGCACAGTCATCGCCACTGATTTATTCTCTACTCTTCTAATAATTTTTCTCCTTCTTGCAGCTAAGCACTGAGCTGATGTTTTCATGGAAATAATTACTATGACTCCGAAGTGTTACTCTTGGGCTGTCATGGTCACATCATCTCCAGCCACGCGTATTAGTTTGTCACCAAATATATCAAACATCAGCACAAACCCACATGCATAAACACACACACTGGTATTTTTAGCCAGGTCTATAAATAGGTTCGTAAGTGTAATACATTCTATATATCTGAACAAGCTACAAGAACTTTTCATTAAGCATATTTAAATGGCAGCCACAAAACAACGGAGTTAATCCCATCCGAGGCTAAAATTTTGTATCATAACACAACACCCGTCATTGGTAACTCATTCTTTGGCTTTTATCTATTCATATTTGGTCTCAGTTTAGACCACAAACATGGGATCATTTCATTCTCTTACTAATACAGGCACAGCTTCATTACTACACTTGAATATGCAAATAAATTGCTGTACAGTAACTCTGCAGAATCTCAGAATAATTGGGAGTGGAAGGTCTCCCTGGAGATCACCTAGTCCAATGCCCATACTCTGAGCACAGTCAGTGAAACCAGGTTGCTCACAGCCATGTTCAACTGGGTTTTGAGTATCTCCAAGGATTGAGACTCTACAACCTCCCTGAGCAACCTGCTCCTGTGCCTGACCACTCTCCCAGTGGAAAAGCTCTTTCTTACACTTAAAAAGAATTCCCTGTATTTCAATTTGTGCCCCTTGCCTCTTGTCCTGTCACTGGGCATCACTGAGAAGAGCCTGGCTCCGTCTGCTTTACGGAGTGAAAGCAGATAGGACAAAAGATTTTGAAGGGAACAATCACATGCCATAAGACTTGGAATCAAGATCTAATGAGCCCTTCCCTGTGCAACATAAGGGGTGATTTAAGGCTGATTAAGATTATATTTTATCTTCAGCAACTGTTTTTGGGAGTGGGTGATGCAGAAAATGCTCTGCATACCCAAAACAGCTACCAGGCCAGGCTTGTACAAAGCACTACCACACCACCACAACAGCACAGGAGGGAAGTGCTAGCTTTGGCCGAGCAAAGGATGCCCCTGTAAAGACATCACTGCCACGTACGTCCCAGTTCTTTGTGCCAACTCCTTTCTTAAAAGACACCCTAAATTTCTCTAGCTGATATAATCAGCCAGTCTGCTTATGGGGAAAAAATATGAATATCAATATTTTGTGCTGTTCCCATTGATTGCCATCTTTTGTAGAACTACAAACCCAGGTCTGTTTGAGGAGAGGGACACAGCAGGTTAGGAGGCACCTCTCCCCTAACCTCCTGCCAGGGAGGCACCTCTCTCCCGCCAAGGCACTGCCCTGCAGTAGGTTTCGTACATGCTGGGCAGGTTAGATGATGGCTTCTTTTAGTTGGGGCAGGGATGGGAGGGGAAGGAAAAATGCTGACCAAAACAAGCGTTTGCAAAAGAGAATGTGAGTTTCCTTGCTAATCCACATGCACTCCCTGCCTGTTTATGAGGTAGTGGTGAGATCGCCTAGCCCTGGTCATCTCCCTTCTTCCCTCCAACTGCCGCTGTGAAGGCTGTTGCTAATCACTGAGGCTTAGCTGATGGTAGTAAGGTCATTAAGCATACTGCAGCCCTAAGCCACCTCGACCTCAGTCCAGCGTCTGTAAAATATTTTCACTTCCTCACTGCTAAGTTGTGTGAATACCTACATCAAAGGCGTCAAGTTGTTCCCAGGGTCCATGTGGAGGGCCAGAGGTAAAGCCGAAATACGGTGAATTCTTAGAGACAGTGCTTGGACAAAACAGAGCTGATACACACCCTGGGGGGGGCAACGCCTGTCCAGCCAACCACTTAGCTAAACCAAAATGCTAGAAATAACAGTAACAAGGCTCCAAATAAGAAACAAAAGAAGAGATGGGGTATTAAGGGATTCCATTTATATATAAAAACAATTTCTCCTGTGTTTTCAGCTGCCTGTGTCTTTCAGAGAACACATGCAAGTTCTTCTCTAAAAGCACTCCTACCACTAGTTGCACTGAAGCATAACACAGGATAAAGTGATCAGAGCCCAGCTGGATCCTATTTTCTATATAAATTTTGCTAGCCAACTGGGGATGATCCACTGGGAATAAACGTGCATTTTTTCCAAAGATCTAATCACATCTGAGGCTCCATTTCTTATACGATCTCTCAAAGGGCAATATCAAAACCTTCACAGAAAATCATTTGAATGACTGGCAAATGAAGTGAGCCATCAGATATTGTTTTTCTCTCTTTTTTTTTGGATAGGTGATAAAACGTAATGCACACAAGTGTATCAAGAAATGTATTGAAGTTCAGTTCAATTTCACGCTGCTGTGAGCAATTCTGTTATTTCTTCTTACATCTGAATTAGTGAAGACATTCTTAGGAACTTAAGCCAGCCTACTCCCTGGATATAAAGTACTACATATAACCTAGTCTGGGTAGTTTTCATTTATTCTTAATTAATAATTTCTTAAAAATACATATATTTGCTGATTTAGCACTAGCTCTTGCGCAGACTCTTCTTAAAATATGCTGTGGGATTTTCTACCAGATTGTCAACTCCATCTTTCAATTATCACAATGTTATGAATGTAATGAAATACTAAATAAACATGGTTTTACATGACAGAAAGTCCTTTACTACTCGAGTCCACAGAAGAAGTATTCCCAGCCTTGAATGGGAGAGAAAAGCTTGAAAATATTACTGTGTAATACTACATTGATAGCTGTCTTCTAGAACAAAGAACCAGTGGTTTAACGTGATTTAAGTCACACAGTTCCTCACAGGACTTAGGGGTACTGGTTGATGAAAAACTGAACATGAGCCGGCAGTGTGCACTGGCAGCCCAGAAGGCCAACCGTATCCTGGGCTGTATCCAGAGAAGTGTGGCCAGCAGGTCGAGGGAGGTGATTCTGCCCCTCTACTCTGCTCTGGTGAGACCCCACCTGGAGTGCTGCATCCAGCTGTGGAGCCCTCAATATCAGAAGGATATTGACCACTTGGAGCGAGTCCAGAGGAGGCCACGAAGATGCTCAGAGGGCTGGAGCACCTCTCCTATGACGAAAGGCTGCGAGAACTGGGCTTGTTCAGCCTGGAGAAGTGGAGGCTCCGAGGAGACCTCATTGCAGCTTTCCAGTATCTGAAGGGGGCCTACAAGGGTACTGGGAGAGGACTTTTTACAAGAGCCTGTAGTGATAGGACAAGGGGCAGTGGGTATAAATTGAAAGCAGGGAGGTTTAGATTAGATGTCAGGAAGAAATTCTTCACAGAGAGGGTGGTGAGGCACTGGAACAGGTTGCCCAGAGATGTTGTGGATGCCCCATCCCTGGATGTCTTCAAGGCCAGGCTGGATGAGGCTTTGAGCAACCTGGTCTAGTGGAAGGTGTCCCTGCCCATGGCAGGGGGGGTGGAACTAGATGATCTTTAAGGTCCCTTTCAACCCAAACCATTCTATGATTCTATGATTCTATGATCATTGTCAGGAAACGGTTTGGTATGTACTTTTCTGAAAAAGTGATTTTGCCTGTTCTTATAACTATGAGCTGTCATTAGGTATCTATCTTTTGATTCTTTTAGTTACCAGCCACGATCTGTCATATAGCAACGCGTCAATGTACCATCACAAATTCAACAATATAACACAGCACAGAAACGATAAAAACCTCTTCATTCAGAAATGGCACATGCTGGTACATACGTGTTGAGAAGTATGGGCAACATTTAAAGAAATATTATTTCTAAACAAATTTTGGGATTAATGAAATGGTGCTTTATTTGGAAACTGCACTAAGAAAATATCATTTGCCATGCTTGATAATAATGGGACACAATTAGCATAATCCACTCAACAAATGCAAACATCAAATAACAGAAATTATAAAAATGTCTTCCTTTAATTATAAATTTTCCCTTTTTCAAACCAGTCACAGCTAAGCTCCAGAGACACTCGGCTAACACAGCGTAAGTGAAATCCTTGAGGGAAAGTCCTGGTGCCGTCAGGCTGGCACCAGCCACTTGGCAACACGCTGCAAAGCATCACAGCTTCATCTCGAAAATGTGCGTGGGTGTCCTTGGCATTTTCCTTGAGGAAACTGTACTTACAGTGTGCTTAATGAACAAGGGAATATGTTAAATTTACG
The DNA here is from genome assembly GCF_000690775.1 of Eurypyga helias. Lineage (NCBI taxonomy): Eukaryota > Metazoa > Chordata > Aves > Eurypygiformes > Eurypygidae > Eurypyga > Eurypyga helias. The sequence continues at coordinate 11,544 of NW_010270296.1, read as the reverse complement.
GGAAGAGATAGTCCTTAAAGCTGCTTATCGCATTGAAGAGCACAAACTACCCACTGGTTTATTTTCTTCCCATATAACACGAGGAGGCTGCTCGGAGGCTTTCAGTGTGTTAGTTATCGTCAACAGCACAGTCAAATCATCACAGCAGCCATTTCAGCAAACCTCAAAATAGGCAATAATCTCTGAAATACCTCCTCTCCCTAAAACACCCCTTCAGCACTGTGACAAGAGCCTGCAGTAAACGCCACCCCGACCGAGCCCCCCTTGTCCAACACACATAAAAACACAAATGTGCCTATTTGGATTCACAGAACTTCCAGGCTCTCCCCCCAGCCGAGAAGCATTCTCTCTTACTCATGATCATGGTATTTGCTACAGCAGAACTTAAAATGTTCTGGTTTCAGGTGAGTCACAAATCCAAGCAGTCATCCACTGATTATCAGCTTCTACATACAGAACAAGGTCCCTTCAGATACTAAAACCACAGTGATACTTTGCATAAATCCTTGTCCAAACTGACTCCCTACAGATGGTGAAACATTTTGTATCAAAATGTTGTTTAGATAGGATATTGAGATTTTACGAGATAGAAAAATACTGAAATGTAAAAAACACACCCAAATGCTGCAAGTTTAGGGATGTGTGGGCATGTATATATAACTCAAAAGCAGCACTTCATGCATGTCACGGTGTTTTCCCATGTGCTCATCTCTTTTCCAAGTTAGAGTTGCCAGCCAGACTGTATCAGCCATGATGCAAGAGCTTTCTTTCTCCAGGAGAGTGAGACCATAGCGCATTACAGCAAATATATCCTAAATTGGGAACCCAGCCAAGAGAAGATAAAGAATGCTGGAGACATACAAATCCAAGAGGCAGTGGGGAGAGCATTTGCAAGTGAGATGTTTGGCTTTCAGACAGTATTTCTGACTATATGAATTTTTTGAGAAACAAATACTATTTCTTGTGGAAAAGGTAAATGAACTTATTTTAAAAAAGGAGGTGGAGCATCTTCTATTAATTTCCCAATCAATTTTGTCACTCATATTTCCCAAGGGAAAAAATTGCTTTAAAAAGTTACAGGGAATGTTATTTCATTCTTTGCTTTTGACTTTGCTACCTCGCTGTCAAACCTGCTGAAGGCACTGCATGCCTGAAAGACTGCCTGTTTTTTTCCAGCTCTTTCAGCTGATCTAATAAAAGACACAAAACTTGCTTCTCATAGAATACTATTTCATTATTGTATACTTACGTCTAATGTGCTACAAATGTCACAAACCGTATAAATAAGAAATACCATGATACCCTTTTGGAAATGAGCTTTGATTCCTTACCCCCATTCTGAGCAAAAAGCGCTTTAAATAAAGAAAAAAAAAAGAGGAAGAACAAGAACATGCCTGAGCTGCAGAAATGTGAGTTATAATGTCAGTGAAACAAAATACACCCTGCGCCCTGCCCATCAGCTGCCGCACTTCATACCAAAGCGCCGGGTATTGCTGTCACGGCACACTCCACCCTGCGTACAGCGGGCAAGGCTGCAGTCCCATTCAAATTTTGGAAAGTGATTTCCAGCTTACGAATTTCCTCCTACAGCTTCTCTTCACAGTGATTTAGTTAATGCTGAGATAATTGAGTCTCATTAAGAAATGCCACGTTCGGCACGTAGCAACCACCATTTCAGATTTCGCTCAACATTCGGATGCACCCGCAATTAATTTACCTCGCAGCGTCTTAAACTTTAGAGAGTATTTAAGGCATTTCTGCCTCACCACCTTTTGAAACTTCAAAGCAGGATAAAAAGAAAAAGATTGGGTTTTAATTACAGATTCACTTAGGGGACTGACACTCAGAAAAGGATGCTTTCATATTTAAAATATGGATTGCACTGGCAGTCTGACTCCATCCCCATTAGGAACTTGCACCCACATCCATGTTGTGCACTGGGGTATCCCTATTTTTAAGCCATGGGACCACAAGGTTCATAGTCCAGTAGAGAGCTGTGATTAGTGTGTAGTTTCATGTGTGGTTTAAGTTTGCATAAAATGAGCAGCCATAAATGTTTTAAAGCAAACTTTTCTATTTTCTGTTCTGTTTATAGCAGATACAAAAACATCTATTTACAAGTTGTGGAAACCTGCTGTTGGCCCATTGTCATGACATGATACTTTCAGTAAGTTCTGATGTTTGGTTTGGTTGGTGTCTTTACAGGAAGAAGTAACACTTTCGCAGCTGTCTCATACCCATTTTTTTCACAGGAATCCTGTTTTTGCAGTTGATAACTAAATAGTTGCCTGGTAGCAGATTTTTATTAATATTATTTATGATATAATGGGACAGATCTCCAGGGAAGGACTAGGGCAGAGAAGAGCTATGGCTTCAAGATGCCCCTCAAAAATTCTTGGATCACAGACAGGCTATATTTCCTCATGGTGAAGCCCAAATTCTCCAGCTAGTGCCTGATGCATCGGAGAAATGATGCATATATAAAAAGCAAAGGACTGGATGGAGCAACAGGAAGTTGCGTGTGCCACATGAATGCAAAGCTGGGTTGCAAGGTGCTGTAGGGAATTGATGCTAAAATTTGGAGTGTAGGATTTCTTCATGTGAACAAGGCCAGCACTGATTTTAATGCATCTTGGAATAGAACGAGATTCTGGAACAGACAGTTGCTATTTCAAGAAAGTCTGAAGTTTGAGGTGAGGACATGTGGCTGGTAAAAAGTGGGGTAAATATACTTATGAAATGAAAGAGAAGAACAATGCAATAAAGGAGATGGGATAGCCTAACTAGAACTTCAACACTACTATTATGTCAACAAGGAGCTACACAATACTTGCTTTGTAAATAGGGTGAAAATGTCATTTAACCACATGATTTCATCATGATGACATTTAACATGTTGTGGGAGTTTTAATTAACTACCACAGGGTTAACTGCTGAGCACAGAACAAATTCTGAGCAAGTCATGGCCCCCTCTTCCAAGCCTAGACAAGGCACCTGTAGAAATAAGCCGACAGGCAGGACAGACCAAGGGTGAAGGAGCAATACAAGGTAGCACAACAGGTAGCCTTCTGAATAGTCCAGCACCCACCACTGCTGGTGGTCTATGCGGCAAAAGAGAGCTACACTTTAAATCATATCACAGCCCAAAGCAATGATGGGACCCCTACTGAAAAGCAAGCCCACTTCTGTATTTAAGAGCAATATTAGTAGTGGAGACGGTGCAGAAAGCGAAGAGCCAGACAAATGCAAGGTCTCAAAACTTGATCTTGGCACAACAGATCAACCAAATAGAAGGTTCAAATGTGCCATACTCATTTTCTGTAGATGCAGACAAAGAGGCAACAACTAAAATGCACACACATTTTCCAGTGGTGGTTCTTGCCTTGAAATGAAGAAGGAAAGGGAGGGGAAAAAAAAAAACCAGCAACAAGAAAAGCCACTAAATTATGACATCAACACAAAGCTGATCTTCATTTTCACTAACAGACAGAAAGACCCCACTGATATCCAAAGGCTGAAGCTGAAAAATCCGCAGACTGTTTCATCCCCAACTTTTGGTTTTGTTTTACATTAACTTCTGTACACAGAATAGTCTAAGCAATTCTAAAGCATCATGTGGGACTTGAGAGCATATAAAGATAACTGTCCCTTCTGATCATAAAGTTGATAAATATCAACACTTCCTACAGAAGTTTTTCTTAATGTTCCAAATTTGAAATAAATTTGAAATATATTTTTCCTAATTAACTACAACATTTTTACAATCTATCAGAAAAGAATCCCAAAAAGAAACCTTTCAAATCTACTTTTAAGACATTTTAACTAGTAGTTGTTACTTAAACTGTGGTAACTCATAATTGCAAGTCTGAAGTGTGTCTGCTTTTTCCTTCTGTCCCTGAGGGCAAAGTTCCAATGAACTGGGAAGAAAACAATATGTTTGGTAGAGATTCTTCATCTAAACTTGAATGGCATCTAGGGGACTCCACTATGGTCCCCAGGAAAGTACAGGCATGCATGAAGAGCTGCCATTATTATGTGAACTCTCCCATTTCTCTAGAAACCATTCCACAACTGAGCTTGTTAAATGTGCTCACAGAAAGGAACCAGAAAGTCCAGATCTTGTATATTCATTGCTTGAAGCAGCTGCATGCCTCTGCAAAAATGAGACTTCCCTAAGCATCCCTAAGTAAAGATTAATGGAAAAATGGTGAAACAGAGGCAAGTCCAGAACAAGAACTGTGTCTTCTTAAATAAGCAAACATAGCATATAAATAGTGATTACAAATGCAGAAACTTGTCAGGCAGTCCACACAAATACATGTCCTAGAGCTTTTCTAGCTTGTGACTCTATTTTCAAAGCGGAGAGTAGTTTTTTTACTTATTTTCACTACATTCATTTAGATCTCATCAGCTGCTACATGTTAATGTGCTCCACAGGTTTCACTCCCATGGTCCGTAAGGGTACTTAAAACAACTGAGGCACAGCAAGGAATCCTTCAACCATGCACTCTTGGATCAGTTCTTAAGTACAGCATCATCCGCATATCCTGTGCATATTGTATCAAAGGATATTCAGCCATGTAATTTTATATAATCATTACATAATTAAAAAGAGCCTGAGATATGCAAAAAGGTGGAGGTTTACAAATAACAGGATGCAAGAAGAAAGGACTTAAGAGTAGGAAAAGAAATACCTTCAGGGCAACTTGGTCACCTAAAAATCTTTTTTCCCTGTAGAGGTAAAACTCATTAACTGATCAAATCAAAGTTGACTCAAGTTACACTGGTTTTGGTACCAAGTCAGCTGGAGTTCAGTTCATGTAAAACAACCCAGTTCTGGAGCCAAAAATTCAGATGTGTTCACCTTCAGCATTAATTCTTTAATCGGAGGAAAGTGGCTTTCGGCACTGAGGCAGTAAACTAAATCTCTTCTTCTTTTTCTCTATTCTCTAAATCCTGTCTTCTATTGAGCTTGTTTGCAGCCATAAATAAAATAATTTATGAATGTTAATAGCCACGAAGAATAAAACTAGTATTCCTTTTGTCACACTTTGGCTAATTACATTGTGAAAGCATTTTAACCTACCAGCAATGTAAATTACTTTTAATATTAATGTCAAGTTATATGAAGAGAAACACAATTATATCTTTATACCACTCAGTTCTGCTATCTTCCTTAGAATTGTATGTAGGATTCACTGACAATATAAGAATCGGTAGTCATAAAATCGAACAGGGGAAAATAACATCTATCCCATCTCTGCCTTCTGCTTCCAAAACCACACATTGGTTTTGCTGGAACAACTGACAGTACGATGTCATTAACACCTTTGCACCCTGCACGGAATCTCATGGAATAACAAAACACACATTACTATTGGATGAAAAAGGCCCAAATCAAACAGAGCTTGAGGTAATTGCAAAAGAGTTGACCGACTGTTCATCTCCAATGACTAGGTATTTTAAAAGAAACTCAGTAGCAGTTATAGTGATCCTGGGACAACCTTGTCATATCCTGCAGGCAGACTTTTTAGTCTTATTATTCCTTCTTTGTCATCTTCTACTTCACACATTCCTCCAGTCTGAATCAAGATCTACTAAGAATATAGTAGGTACTGACTGAATGATCCACTGCTTCAATATCTCTGAAACTGTCCCCGGGGTTACTGAAAATAAAATATTGCTTCTTTGCTAGCTCGTACGTTTGCTGATAAATTCCAGCTAACTGCAGCAATGCACAGCGAGCCTTCAGGCATTCTCTAGACCAGGAGATGCAAGGGCTTAACAAGGTCACGGAGATACTCCTGAACACTTTGACAAACCCTCCCAGCCCGGCAAGTTTAGACCATTCTTCGTTCAGAGTCACTCAAAAGCTATGCTTATTTTCTTCTGGTGAGCATGCCAAAAATACTCAGTCAGCCTCCAAAATCCCAAACAACTGCCTTAACTTTTTGTCTGTTTAAATGTAAGAAATTTCAGGTGTGTACTCTTTGCTGTCTCCGTTTTTAGTCCGTAGGCAGTTAAACAAGATCCATGCTTTCATACGTTTGCCATGTTCTGGATGTGTTTGGGTTGTGTGGCGGAGGGTTTCTGTAGCAGGGGAAGGGCCACAGGGATGGCTCGCTGTCCAGAGACAGTGTGTGATGGACTGACCACAGCCCCCAGTCCCTGTCCCCCTGCACTACTCAGGGGGAAAAGGTCAAGAAATCAGGAGCCCAGGAAGAAGGGAGGGATGGGGGGAAGGGTCTTTAAGGTCTGGTTTTGTCTCTCATTGCCCTACTCAGATTTGATTAGTAAGTAATTAATTATATTTTTCTTCCCCAATGAAGTCTATTTTGCCTGTGACCATAATGGGTGAGTGGCACCTCCCTTTCTTTTTCTTGACCCATGAACATTTCCTTGTATTCTATCTGCATCCTACCAGGAGGAAGAGTGAGCAAGCAGCTGAGTGGTGCTGAGTTGCCACTGTTTTAGTGCCTAAATCCCGACACTGGAAAATTGTTGGTTTTAACTGAAAAATGTTTTTGTTTCCTGTGAAACTTCCCACTCCAAATCTGGATCTTCCAGAAGAAAGGACTGTGACAATGTCTGACAAAAATTCACATGATACCACGTCAGATTCGGAATAAGGTAGTCTGTACCTAAATGACCTAGTGATCATGTGTATCCTTGTCTCTAGCAGGAAGAATTAACCAAAGATACGCATTTTCTAATGAGACCTGGAGTTTATTAGCATGATGCAGATTGGTACGCCATGATCTGTTCTGGCTCTAGCTGGAGAGTTGCCGCACACATCAACACCACCTGCTGCCATGACATTTGGTAACCTATAGGACAGAAGTCTTAGACTCAACGGGTGGTACTGAAGTGCTCCTATGGTGTCCCCACAATAAATACCATGCTGCTTAGAAGGGTGGACAGGCCTTGCAAACATCTCTAGGGTCATACACAGCTACATAGCGGGATGGTGTCACTACAAGATAAAAATTACTGTTGAGCGCACAACAGCAGCAGTGTTATAAACATGGTCTGACATCAATTTGTACCAGCAACACACTGCAATATAACAGCAGTGTTTTATTGCCCAAAGGCATGCAGTTCACCTTAGCACCTCTGAGTGCTGTGTATTTGTTTTCCACAAAAACATGCTGCATGGCTTCAGAAGTCTGTTATTTCGGCATCATCAATATCACTTTCTGTCTCGCACCCTGAAGTTTGTCTAGTGAACGAGACACATTGTCTTGATACACTGCCATGGGTTTTGTTCACTGCTGTCAAGTGGTTGGACACAAGGCATGGCCCGTAGCCTCCTTGTTTTCCCTCCGGAGGTGCCAGATGAAATGTCAGCTTTAAAACTGAACAAGCAGTAGTACTTGCAGCAGCAGCAAGGACAGAGGAAGCCTAAGGCTGATAAATGACAATGCTGAGGACAAACTAGACAGTAAGGGGGACAAAAAATTTCCAAAAAAAACTTGTAGTAAATACTAAGCCAACAATTTTTTCAAAGCTGAAGGAGAAAGAGTTGACCACAGATATAGAAGCAAAGCAGAACAAAGCAGGTGTTTAGAGGGGAGGCTAGTAACAAGATCAGTTTATTAGCTAGTCCATGGATTTCTCAGCTCTGATCCGTGCACGAGCGAATGCGGGGACCTCAGTTTACTGTAGGGTTTAAAGCTACCATCCCCCAGCTCAGCTGCAATAACTGCCAGGCAGCCGCAGAGGAAGATACGCTGACTTAGCTCCGAGCCACAGGGCTAACCCAGTCTGCCAGGCTTCACGTTTGCAATTACCACAGATCAGTCACTGTAAACCCATCGTAACTTGGGCGTCTAAGTCCTGATAGGTTAACTAAGCTGTGGTCTGCAGCCATTTCACCTCTGTAATATGACGAAATAAAGGCCTTAATAGTACGAGCCACCACAATGCCAGGAAACATGTTGTTAATACAACAGGTGCTGACTTAAGTAGTCACGTCAGCACAAGGATAGCAATTACATTATCACAAAACCGTTCTTTAGGGAGGTCTGTAATAGCTGTTCCACTGTTCACAATACCCAGTGCACACGGCAAAAGATGGAAAAATGTTAGGAACATTTACATGAGAAAAATCACAGCTAACTGTTAATTAACTAAACCAACTACCCCTGGGTAGTGATGTATATATCCAGACTCTCTACCATGAATGAAGAGAAAATGGCATGCTTGGAGCCTGCCTTGTCTCATCCTAAACCAGACACAAAAACAGGTCAGAGGTCTACAAAGGGAGACATGGGAAGTATTTCAGGTCAAAGTACCTCCTACACAGGCATCTGAGGACAACTACAGCAATACCAGTGCCTGTGTGTCTCTGCTTTCTGTGATGACATGAAATTGAAGCACAATACAGTTACTAATAACATCACAACACAGATGAAAATTGAAGGAGGTCAGATTTGTATTGGAAATTTATGTAAAGGATAACGCTGCCTGCATAATGGGGGTGAATGTTGTGCCTTTATCTAAATCTGTTTCTGAGAAGGGCAGGTTCTCAGCTCTTCTAAGCTCAGACAGCACCATTTGATTTTAATGGAGCAAGAAATACATCACTTAGGGGTCTGGATTACCATTTGCTTTGCAAAGGTCTCAGAGCTACCACTTCTGAGGTTTCTTCCTCTCTTCCATACTTCTTCTGTCCTATGTTTTTCATTATTCAATTAATTGCTTTTAAAAACCAAATAACAGTATTGCCTGAAAATCATCTAAATATCTGCTCCTATGGAAAAAAAAAAAAAATTCTAGATTGACTGCCTTTTTCAGAAGCCACATCTTGAAGCTTCTTCTATTGGATATCTAAAATGATGCACACTGGGATCTGGGCAACAGATGACTTTCCATTAACAGCACCATCTCATCAGGAGTTGACAATTCTATTAACCCTTATCTTTTCTCTTGACATGCAGTTGCTTTCCCAACCTACAAAACAAAATCACTAAGGCCATGAGGTATTCTATTGAATTTTCAAAACATAAGACTCGGTGTCAGAGACTTGACCCGAAACATAACTTGCAGAATTGGTCTGCCAGCAGCGTGTGTCCCCCCTCAAGCCCTTACAGCTAATGGCAGGAAGTTGTTCCTTCACCACATCTCCCAGGTGCAGAGATCAGAAGCTGAAGCCAGAGCAAGGAGGAATTACTCCAACTAATCAGGTCTTCTCTGCATTTCACAGCCATCTGCACTCTTCCTGCATCCTTTTAATTCAGGCTTGTAATTGAGTTCTCTGAAATAAATTGTTAACTTTCTGTGGTGTCAGACATAAACTACCAGGAATGTGAAAATGTGATACAAAAGAGAATTTGAATAACTAGGATAATAGCTGAGAGAATAGGTTGTGAGAAGAGCTCAAATGACAGTATGTCACATAAAAACTCCTCCAGCCCAATATCCTGTCTGCAGAAGCGGCCATTAGAGCATACTTAAGGAAGATTATAAGGAAAGTGGCAAATATAATAATCCTTCCTCAAACAGTCAGCAGATTAGAGACCATTAATTGTCACAGGGCTAAAGGGACTGAGCGAGAACAGGGCTCCATGGTACAGTTGCGGCATAAAGGGTTGGGTAAACCACCTGCTTCTTGACAGCACATTCGACCCTGGGAGAGATATCCCTGTTTAGAAAAGCTAATGTAGTAAACGGTCTCTGTAATCTGACAGTTTCCTGAAACTCATACAGTCCTAACTAGGTAGACCTGCCTCTCAGTGCAAAATATAGATACTAAGTTGGGAGAATGACATTTAAATGCTAAAGGAGAACAGTTCATGTCACCGAAGCAATTGGAAAACTTCAAAGATGCCACCTTTGGAAAGCTCATTCAGCTAGTACTTCTCCATCCTACTTGTCCTAATAGCCTACCGTGCTCTCCCAGGTAGGAATGATGCTTAACAACAACAGAGCCAGCACTCTGGGGCTGACCTAATTAGGGCCATAATCTGCCTCTGTCTGGCCAACATCCTATACTTCAAGGAAGAATAGAAAATCAGGGTGATTATGGAGCATATGGCATTGCCCTCCCAACCTTTGCCTATTAAAGTTTCAGTGACTTCCACAGCCAAGCATGCATCCAGACCAAGTTCAACAGATTTTCATGGACTTATTCTCCCTGAAATGGCCTAATCCCTTTTCAGGGTGACAAGCTCATTTGACTCAGTTCCACAAACATACAAGTCAATACAAATTAACATGAAAAACATTTCTTCATAAGAAATTAACCAGCTGGTGTTGCGTATTTGTCTTCCTTACAAGGAAATGCTGTGCTAAGCAAGAAGAAAGTCAGCTGCCAAGGAATAATGACAACTATCACTTGAGTATACAACTCTCACAGGGAGCTGCAAATTACCATTCTCCTCTGCGGGGAATCCTGGCTTACACCCCTGGTCTAGAGGACATTCAAAGAGCAATGGAAGAGCATGGAAGAACATGAAAGCAACTGTAATCTCAGTGTACCACAGGCATTAATTAACCTGGCAGCCATCCAAACTGCTGGCATCAAAATCCGCTTATCTGAGAGCTGCACATTTCTGCAGACACTACTATGCACAGAGGCACTGCACTGCACAGGGGCAGCAGGCTACCGACAAGTAAGAAAAAGAGGCAGAAAAGGAGACACACTGAAGATTATTACATTGCAATCAGAAGATCGGTTAGCAGTTGGAAGAACATGTTATCTGAAGAAATGTACATCTGAATAAAGCAAGGGTTGCATCAAGAATGTAATAAAAACAAGCATGAACGATCTCTAATGAGAATACACCATAATCGAGGTACAAATGTGCTGAAGTCAGAAAGGGGTAACAGTTCAAGTAAAGGTATTTGTCTCTAAAAAGAAATTGTTTTTCTACATACCTGTCCAGTCTCCTACTACTTTAAGGTGGACCCCAAACGTTGCTTTGGTATCTGTAGGGCACTAAAAATATTAAATATATTAAGGACCACTTCTGAGTAACAAGAAAATAACAAAATGCATTCAATGTTAAGTCACAACCTAGTGTAAATAGGTCATTCCTGAACAGTTATAACCTTTAAAAAAGCAAGTCTAACAGCAGTACAGTTCAGGAAGCGGAGCATGGCTAGACTCCACAGAGTCTTAACCCTTTCTTCTGGTGACAGAGGAGTTTGAGATGGGCTTGTCTAGGGGTCTGATCTGGAACAGCCACTTCACTAAGCATTACTCAGCAATGATGCCAACCGAGGATACAACAGTACAGAAACACTCCCCTACTACAGACACTTACAATTCAAAATCAGGAACTGCCCCATCACTCCTAAATCAAGGTACTAAAGAATCTTCTGGTTCTTGATGTCAGGGTGTATGTTTTCAAGCCGATCATTCTCACACAACTGATGCTTTCTCCTAAGCGTAACTGAGATTTTGCTACACTTCACAAGAGCTTAGAGTTTGCAAAGGAAAAACACCAGATTGTATGGCACATCATAAAAATCACTCTTCAGCCACCATTCTTTCACTCTGCACAGATTCACAGATTCAGAGAATGGTAGGGGTTGGAAGGG
>NW_010270295.1:42257-46303 GCF_000690775.1 Eurypyga helias | reverse complement strand
GATTCTATGATTCTATGATTCACTAGTCCATATTGGTTAAAGGAAAGACCTGCTCCCACTGCAGAAGTTTTTCTACTCATTCAAATTTCACACTAGATATGTCTTGTCTTTGTAATATGTATCAATTATTTATCATTACATTCTTGCACAAAAAAATGCCTTTGAACATTATTAAAGAAATGATGAAGATGTGCTGAGCCCTGCATATAGGGCTGAATGTCACATAAGCCAGAATAAAAATCATCATCAAGTTTTAACATTGGACTCATCTGCATTCTGACCTATGAGGATCTCAAGCTGATGCTAAAAAAAAAAAAAAAAATGTCATTCATATTTAGAATTGTTTCTGTAGGTCAGTAGTGTTAGATTCAGCGTTGAAAACCAGATTTCACTCCACTGCTGGGTTATGAAGTCATCAATATCTCGCAGAAATAAACACAACAGGATCTTATGACTTTTAATTCATGTTAGTTGCTTAGGCAGGTAAAAACACAGAACAATATGTAGACAGCAAATTTAAAGACATAGGTCTATTTAATGTTAAAGATGCTGATAGAACATCCAGAGAACAAAACCACAAGAACAACAAAAACACCTTAAACAGGATGAGCTAGAGAAATTACCTATCACGGCAAAATCTATTAACAGAAAATGCCCCTGAACTGAATACAGTTTAGCTACCATTATAAGTCAGGAAAAGTCAGATTCAGTGCAAGTCCAACAATGTTTTTTGCAAAAGTATAGCAATACAACAACCCTTTCCTTTAATTATTTATTTAGCAAGAGCTATTTTACGTGCCTTGCTGACTCACCAACATTGTTGGCTTATTCCTTTACTGAGATAACGAAGAAGGATGTATGCTGTAAGCTGAGCATTCCTCAAGCATTAACCACAGGCGCAGCAAAGCCTAGGAAGACAGTTTGAGTTAAACTCTGTAATATTCCATTCTTTATAATTGCTAATGAAGTTAAATCTTGTGAAGGAAGAAAGTGTCTTCCTTTATACTGAACTAGTTAATTTTTCAGCATACCATAATGAAGTTATACCTTAATGTATTTTTCACAGCTAACATATCTTGTTTAAGTTATACTTTGATAAACTTAGAATACAATTCAAGGAAACAAAATGAGCAGATTCAGCAAACAAGACTCTAGAACATACCCACTGTGAACTTAGGATATACTGAGATAACTAGGGAGTTACAGCTATGTAAGTCCAAAGGCTGTTCTTATCCTCACTGATATATCCTCACTATACACACTGTCACTTATTTATTGCTCTGGCAACATTTCTTTTACTCTGGCTGTTCCTTCCACAGCCCCTCTCTTACCTTTTCCTCTGTCTCTGATTTAGTTGCTTCTGTTTCAGTTCACTCTTGAGCTGATGACCAGGGACAGGCCTACACTGCATAAATAGACAAGCAGATTTAAATAAATTAACTCCTTTATTAGGACACCCAGGCCACCACAGCACACAGCTCGGCAGGTCATAATTAATTTAAGAAGCTGCTCGTCAGATCTCAGCATTTTGAAGTTAGCAAATTATGCTAATCTACAACAGATGATGTCATAGCATAGGAGTCAGCTTTTCAATATTTAGGAAATGGAAAGACCTGCCAAGAAACAGAACTGAATGACAGTTAAAAGCAGCAAAGGGTAAAAAAAAAAAAACCAAACACACCCACACACAAAAAAAACCCCACCAGCAACAACTAACAAATCATTTAATGCCTTTAATGGTAATGCTTCAAAAACCATTTTAGTAGAATCTTCTTCAGATTCATTTCCTCCAGTGTGTGAATATTTTTAATATGTAGCCTGACTCTTATTACCGGATTTTTTTAATTGTAAAAACTGAAGGACTCGTTTATAACAAACAAAATACGGTAGATGTATGAATAATATTACTCTCATTAACATAGTATTTGTCATTTTAAAGCAAAGAAGGCCATATTCATGTGACAAGCCTTTCTTAAGAAATGGTAGTGCAGTATAATTTTATTATGTGATGGATATAAAAAAATGAAAACAACTAGAAATTTGAGACCAATAATGTATGCTCCACTGCATTAAGACAAATAACTGAAGTTAGTATCTTACAAAGCTCTTACTTGCTTAGCTGGACCTATGTGAAGTGGGTACCTCATGTTATCAGCAATAGGAACAATCACTGGATTGAAGCTGTAGATGTTATGCTTTCATAAGTCACTTTTGGACCCTTGCACTATATTTGGTTTAGTCAAACATTTTCATGAGATCAAATAATTTCTTCGAGTTACAAAGCTGAATTTTAATTAAAGCAGCACCTTTTAAAGTTTGGATATTGCCTTTCCCCATTTTCTGGTACTTTATTGGGCTGAGTGAGCTATCTATATGGTCAAGTCCACAGTTCAGTTTCAGAAGTGATTAAGATCATCAGTGACAGCAGCGTCAGTGTATAAGGAAGTGCCTCTGGAAAAACAGTAAGAACTTACACTAAATACAAGTGCTATCATGAAGGATATTTCCAGTTCATTGCCAGCATTCTTTCCAGTGACAGGAACAGGAATGTAGGTATGTATAATATATGTTTACTTTGCATTTCCTACCTGTCCCATATTCATTTTTTCCTACAATTTTACTATATGATTCTTATAGAAAAGGAATGATATTTTTATTGACAATAAGCAACCTAAACTAGAAAAAATGCACATAGATTAAAAAAATAAAGAGGAAAAAAAGAAAAAGTCTTCAAATTATGGATTTAATTCTGTCCAGTTCCCGATGACTTCTTATTCTAATTTCCATTCTGTCTTTTCCTAACCTCATAAATTAAAAGCCCTGCTTGAAGAAATGCTGGATTTTTCTTTCATCTTTTTTAAGGCCATGATATATACATTTAGCTCTGACAGGTAGCTCCTTGTTTTCTCAGCCATCCCACACAAGTCAACAGACATATTTGTGGAGAAACGTACTACAGAGTTAGTGAAATCTAAGGCACACCAGGGTCACAGATCAGCTTTCTAAAGATCCCAATGGGATCAGAATTTAAGTAAGAAAATGAAAGTCCAGAGCATCTGATCACTGAACTACTTTGCATAAACATTTATTTGAAAAAGTTGGACAAAGAAACATTACACAACCATCGAACACCATCTCTGCTACTGGGTCTATTTCCCCCACCTGGTAAACTGGTAAATCAAGAGACAAATCATTTGGTTTTGGCTACAACTGAACATTCTGTAAGTCTCATCTGGTTTTAGAGTGTTTTATAGAGGCTATTATGTCATAGAATCATAGAATCATGGAATGGTTTGGGTTAGAAGGGACCTTAAAGACCCTCTAGTTCCAACCCCCCTGCCATGGGCAGGGACACCTTCCACCAGACCAGGTTGTTCAAAGCCTCATCCAGCCTGGCCTTGAAGACATCCAGGGATGGGGCATCCACAGCTTCGCTGGGCAACCTGTTCCAGAGCCTCACCACCCTCTCTGTGAAGAATTTTTTCCTGATATCCAATCTAAATCTACCCACTTTCAATTTAAACCCGTTCCCCCTTGTCCTGTCACTACAGGAAAATTCTGATCAACTGTAGCATAATTTCAGAAATCAGCCCCCTTCTTCAATTAGACACAATTTTATCAGTTAAGAAAAGTGTGAAAGACTCATCAGCTTCATTGACGATTGGGATAATAGAAGAATTTGACTCGGTGTATAGGAAAAGCTGTAAGTTTTGAATTAACATCTAAATTCAGGCAAACATGTAAGTATATTTTGCAAGAAAAAAGCATGCATAAATACAGCCATTAACAGATTTTTCAGTAGATACACAGGTGTAAGTCTACCTCTGACTGGAATATGTGGTTCTTTTGTTTATTGAATAAAATGGGATAACTAACCTATCATATAGACAGGGAAATTGTGGTATGTGTAAGTATCATGATGAGGAATTTATAATAGCACTAATAAAATGTTTGTTGCAAAAGTGATCCAGCAGAAGATGTATTGGGTGAGACAGAGAGCAAATCATCTCCACATGCTCCTATTTATTCAAGTGTTATTGACATTG
>NW_010270295.1:0-42246 GCF_000690775.1 Eurypyga helias | reverse complement strand
CCTGCTGTGGAAATATTCCTGCTTAGTTCACTGCACAAAAGATCAGAACTCAGAAATAGCAATGTCAAAATATTTGATATCAGAATATTAAAAAGTGATAATTTAGAAATCCCCTTTAATTAACATGTAGCTAATACAATTAGAGGTGACTGATGCTTTAGTTTGTGTAAATGGCATTTGTGTTTTTCAGATCGAGACTTTGCAGCAAAAAAAAATCCTCACAAAGTGATCAGAAAGATCCTTCAAAAGGACCATTTTTCATATAAGTTGCATCTATACAGGTTTGGTTCTTGCTAACATAGCCATATCATTCTAATAATTATTGTTCATAATCCAAAATTTAAAATTCTTGCTGATACATTCACTGAGCTGGGTTTTTTTCATAATAGTTAGTCTTGTTTACAATTATGTTAATATTTTACTAGGGCTTAAAATTCAACATGATTTACAATGTACAAACTTCAGTCTTGACTTCCCCAATGGCATTGATACAAGTTCTGCTGCTTCAGTTTGCTTGCAAACCGCCAGCATCTTGAAGGCAGGTACAAGAAAAAAAACCTCATTGAGCTGTCCTTCCACTTTCATGTGGACTGTACCTGCCACGAGCAAGGCAGCAACAGCAAAGCGTCAGGAAGATACATTGCATCAGATCATTCCATCTGCGAGTGATCAATTCAGTCCATGATACTGAATCATGTTCTAGCACTGGGCTGATTTTGAAGAGACCCCAATGGAATATACACATAAATTCCTGGCAACCAGTAAGTGCTGGCTTCCCTTTATATACTACCAGCTGTTTTCTTTTCTTTTTTTTTAATATGCTTCTGATTTTTCACAATGTCTCTGTATAAATGTATTAGACTCCCTGGTTTTGAGATTTCTTTTTAGGGTTAAATCCTGTGAGCAACCGAACACTTTAAATTTCCATTGACTTCAGAATCCCTGGACTAACTATTGATTGGGTCTCAATTTGTAATTTGGTCATAATGCTGGAGCTTTCTCTCATACTTGTTAAACTTTTCATTACACAGTAGGTAGACATTTTATATAGTAGAAGTTTTACTATTAAGAAAATCTATGCTTTCCTACAGAACTTTACAGATACATTTTGTTTTATTAAGGATTTATTTACTGCTCTTTCAGAGTCACAATATGTTACTGTTATTAAATGCATTGCACATAAATACATATAGGATTAACAGGGTACAGGTAGGTACAGACATCCAGTTAAGTGCAGCTTTAATAACTGCTTTCATAATATAATAAGCAAGCTGTAGGTATTCACAGAGCAACTGTACATACTATGTCCTCAGTAAAATGGGCTTGTACTTGCGTTCTTGTATGAGCCAGTAGCATTGTTTCCTTACCTGCTAAAGTTACTGAACCAGTTTGACCAGGATCTAGTATCCTTCTGACTAAAGGCTTAACTACTCTATTGAGAGCAGTCCCTTTCGCAGCCAGAGTAAACGTTCACACTTTTTCCTAGGCGAAGCAGTAACAGTTCATGGAGCTGCCCTTCACAAACCTTGAAGTAGCTTTCATCTTGCTGGCTTTTGTCATTTTCTCCTTGTTTACCCTGGCTTCTATCTACAGTGACCCTCATGACAAGGAAGAAGGTAATAATCTAAAATAAATATAGTACTTGACAGTTTTTACTAACTAATATTCTAATTACAGGGTTTTTGATCAGTCTTGCTGGTACACTTACAGTACATGATACTTTAGCCTTGCAGATACCACATGAAGGGTGGAGAACAATCAGTTAAGGCATCAATAAAAGTCGCTAGCATAGAAATTGCTTTAAGTTATGAGAGCAAGACCTCCTAAGGCTGGATCTGCCCACTCAGACCAAGCCGTGCCACACAGAGGAGAGCAGTGCTGTAAGTAGCCTCCCAGTGAGTACGTGGCCGTTCTCTCTAGGGGAGGCTTTTTTCCTAGCAGCAGTTCTGCTTTGTGGTCTGAGGAGTTACAAAATGTTTAGGCTGGCATAACTGAGGATGATCTTGTAATCAAGGTAAACGTTTGGTTTTATTAGGCTGATGCCAAGATTTGTTCCTGTTTAAAAGAATGAAAATGCCATTAAAATCATGGAAGGGTGTCTTTTTTCCATTCAAAAGGTTTAGAAATCAGGAAAAAAAAAAACCTCAACCCAATCCCCTGCTAGTTCTACAAAGGAGATTTAACATAACCTTACACCATCAGCAGAGAATTCCCTTGTTACAGGCGTAGCGCTATCCCAGTCACCATCACGCCACCTAATCCCCTGTTGGCAGGAGCCAGAGTGGAGCAGGAGCTGGGTGCTCTGGCCATCCCCACCAACAAAGCACTTCCTCTCTTCTTCCCATCTCCCATGGGATCACTCTGGTGCCGACAAGCTTCCTCAAACTGGAGAAGGGGGGAAGGAAAGGAGGGAGGGAGGAAGTGCCTGAAATAATCTCCTGAGGCACACAGCAATACAGCTGTTGGTTTCTGCCACATCTGACAGTAACTAACCCTGCGTTAACTTGATTTCTGTCTAAAAAAAGTCTACAGTATGGGCACGTTGCTGAGCAACCCTAATGGAGTATTCCTAACGTGTCACCCCATAAAACTTCAGGCTGCCTACTAATTTGTGAAACAGTAGTGGTCAGCATGAAAGGTAAAGAAGTGTCACAGCGTTTGCCACCTGCATGCCAATTAGGTTTCTTTCTTGCTCTTCTGCTCCCTTGGATTTTACATCATTTCTACACAGAAGCGCAAAGTGTTAGGAAACAATGCACATTTCTGTGGACAAAGTGTGGTTTCCATGAGAACTGACCTAATTCAGACAGCAGGGATACAAGCAGTTTTTCCTAAGAGAAGCCCATTGTACCGACATGGCAAGAACAACAACTCCTCCCGTTCTAATGAGGATGGGGGAAGTATGTGCTACAAGGTGTGCAGTCCCCATGGCAGCAAACAGCAGGGCAGTTTTGCACAGGCATGAAAACCAGACACTGTTTTACCTGTCTATAACTGAGATGTGTCTTACAAGATTAAAAAGGGGAGTAATGGAATCATATTGATTTTAAACTTACGCCTGCAAGTATGCAAAGAGAAGGTTAGGTCTCCTTCCTTTCCCTCAGCTTCCACGGTAATGTACTACAGGGATGTAGTATGAGTAGCTCTCACAGTATCTCCTTAGTGTCAAAACTACAAGAGAACTTCCCACTTTTCCTGTTTTTATCACCACAGCCATGCTTCCAGCTTGCAAAGTGAAAGCTAAACCTTCTGCTGAGCACTAGATGACAGCAGAATCCTGGTGTAAGAGCTCAGAGGTGCCAAATGTCTGGTAGACAGACCTTGGTGTACTCAGCGGGGCCAGTTCTCATGTTCCAGGTTAAGACTATACTCAAAGGATCTTTTATGCAACGACCTTGGACAGAATTGCTGTGAGAAAAAAATCACACATTATGCTAGTGAAATAACCCCTGAATTCAGGCAATGTTCTCCTGCAATAACAGAGGTGTGTTAACCATGTTATGTCTTTCTCCTACAACTTTTTTTAAACCCTGCATTTAGAAGAACGGGCAAGCAGAGAACCCAAAATAAAGCCTGCTGCCTAAGAGACAGTGGCAACAGGAGAATGAAAACAATATTTCCTCTTTGTGCTAACACTGATGAGTGTCATGTTAGAAATATGTGTCTTGGTTTGAAACTGTCTGAAAAATCCCACAGCTGATTGGGTGAGGAGGAGTTCTTCAAAGGGCTTTTAATATCCTCACCTTCTTATACAGCAGTAAGGCACTGGGCCTGTATCTTCTACTAATAGCTGAAAGGGGTCTCCTTTGATTTCCGTATTACATCTTATCTGAACAGAAAAGAAGGGCTACAGGAGGATTCTTATTTATGCTTCTGTCAGGGTTTAACCTCACTCAGCAATCAATCACCACACGGCCTCTTTCTCAGCTCCCTCTCCCCAAGTGGGATGGAGGAGAGAATCAGAGGAAAAAGATAAGAAAACCTGTGGGTTGAGATAAGAACAGCTTAATAGTTGAAAACACATTAAATAAAATTAAATAATTATGCTGATAATATTAATACTAATGATATGTAATGAAAGTAATAATAATTAAAATACTACTACTAAATAAGCACAGCTTCAGTTACTTCAGTTCAGATATTTAGGTGGAGAAAGTTGTACTTTTGTGAGAAGACAGTGTGTGCTCGTTTTATTTTGTCCTGTGGCTGGGAGGCTTACGCATTTGTTTGCCTTTCCCACAATGTAGAACACTGTATTTTTCAGTTATTATTTAGATTAAGGAAAATGTGAAATAGAAATATTATGCTGTATTTCTCAAGCTTATAAAGCAATTTTTGAGGGAAACTGTCCTAAAAAAACCCAATCTTACCTCATACTACAGTATTTTATCATGGTATCGTAGAGCAGAGTATATATAGTATGAAGCAGCAGATCCTGTGCCAGCTCAAAAGCCAATGCTCAGATCTGCCGATTCAAGGGAGGCAAGGGACTCAGAGAATGCACATGGTAAAGTGTGGCAACCAGGAAATATCAAGTAGTGTACTTGGGAAGTGAGGGAGGGTATGCTTAACTTCTATTCACAGTCAGACTTTTCCTCCCTCAGAAAAATAAAGGCTTGCTCTGTAAGAATATTCCACATTTGTAAAAAAGCAGTACTTGATGCAAATATAAACATAACATCTTCCTTCAAAAGTCTGTTTCCAGCTGAAGAAGATAAGCAGATTGTTTGGGAAAAAAAAGGGTTCCTTTGTTAAAAAAAAAAAAAATCCAAGAGCATTAATTGAGGCCCTAGTAAGAAAAATTCCCAACAACATGGCAACTGAGATGCTTGACGCAGGGCACTGAACAAGTACAGCATAGGAATACATCTTTGCATTACAGATGAACACTACAGAAAAATGCAAAAGGGCCTCACTAGATGTGTCATGAGGAAAATTCTATAGCCAAAGCCTGTTCTGCACCTGTTTTGTTGTCAAAAGATTTCTATTTCCAAATCACAACTCAAAGGAACATGAAACTTAAGTCAGAAAATTAAATTTTAAATAAGGCATGTGTCATTATCATACTATGCATAGTAGTAGCTTCTGGAAGTACTACAAAAATCCTACAGAAAACCTATATGTAAGGTCAAGAAAATACTCATTGCATGTATTACAAAACTATTTATTCTGCATTACATGTTGTTCCTTACCATTAGAGGTCTACAGGCTAGCATCTGGCACAACCAGAGGTACAGGACACGGAGCAAAAGCCACCAAGAATGCAAACTGCTTGGGGATCTGTAGTGGATGTGTCATTCTGAAGCAGGCTGCAGCATGTGTTTCTGGCTGCCCTTTTAGAAGAGGCTAAACCCACTGTCACAACTTATATGGAACATAATTTTCATGCTCCAGTGCCACTGTTGCTTTTCTATATAAGAAAGTGGGGAAGCGGTCTTCTGGGTTTTGGTTTTTTTTTTTCTTTCTTGTGTGCAGCAGGTAAGCTCTGACTTCAATTCCTTTAACTATTTGACCTGTATCCCTCTCAGGAACCAAACCACAGCTCCTTGAAACAAAGCACAATGTGCTTTACAGAGTATTGTTTTAAGAAATATAAAAGATTACTGATTTATTGTAGAAAGGTAAAAGGGAGCAAGACATTAATAGCTTGTGATGTGTTTGCTGCCAGAGAGACAGTCATTAGAAGAGCATAGTTTCAAGCAGAGTTCATGCAATAAATCTCCCACTGGAGGGAGTTCTCTAGTCACCGTGAGCTGTGCTACTTGGAGAAGAATGATCTTGGAAAAACCAGAAACAACACATTACTTCCTGGGAGCCTTGCTCTCAGCAGTGTCTGCTAGAATTGAAATCTCAAGTCTGAAGATTAAAATGCCTGTCTCGCCATTTATATCCTCATAGCGTGACAAGCTATTCCAAACACAGCTGCATGCAAAGGACTTCTATTTACTTGGCAGATTTCTGCCTCAGGAGAACTTGATTTCTATGCACTAATTGAATTTTGATGGAATAAAAAATCCAAAATCATAGTATCATAGAATCATTTAGGTTGGGAAAGACCTTCAGGGTCATCAAGTTCAACTGTTAACCCAGCACTGCCCAGTTCACCACTAAACCATGTCCTTCAGCACCTCATCCACACATCTCCTAAATACCTCCAGGTGTGGTGAACCCACCACCTCCCTGGGCAGCCTGTTCCAGGGCCTGACAACCCTTCAGTGAAGATATTTTTCCTAATATCCAGTCTAAACCTCCCCTGGTGCAACTTGAGGCCATTTCCTCTTGTCCTGTCACTTGTCACTTGGGAGAAAAGACCAACACCCACCTCCTTTCAGGCAGCTGTAGAGAGCGATAAGGTCTCCCCTGAGCCTCCTCTTCTCCAGGCTGAACACCCCCAGCTCCCTCAGCCGCTCCTCCCAGGACTTGTGCTCCCTTCCCCAGCTCCGCTGCCCTTCTCTGGACACACTCCAGCCCCTCAGTGTCTGTCTTGGAGTGAGGGGCCCAAAACTCAATACAGCATTTGAGGTGTGGCTTCACTAGTGCTGAGTACAGGGTCACCATCACTAATGGTAAGGAAGATACTAGCAAGCAATACTCCTTGCCCCATAAAATTTGTTTCTCCTTATCTATAAATACTTTTTTTTTTTCTGAAGGAAAAACAATTATACATATAGAGGCAAAAAAGAAAGGATTGCCTATACTAAACCACTATTTTAAAAAGTTACTTAAAATTATTTAAATCCTTTAAGATGCCTTTTTTCATGCAGACATCCCAGTGCTTTCTCCCTCTCCACTGGATCAATGTCCATAACTGTGCCACTAACACAGAAACCTGGGGAAGGATTCTGTCTGTATTCATTAAGAATGAATTGAGGTATTCATGTGATAAGAATAGTATTTCAAAAAGCTTTAGTTACTATAAGGTAAATACCATCCTTCTGTGAAAGCAGATGACACACTAACTGTTAAACACCGTATTCGAGTTTTCCAATGACTGGTTCCAGCCTGATGACTCGGAATACCCTGTACTCATTGCCTAACCATCTATACGGGAGAGATGGTGGTTGGGAAGTTAGTATGAAATATAAGGTACAAGCGCAGCTCTGAACTTCAGTGTCTCTCTGGTCTTAGCACTTACAGTCTTCTTGGGTACACGAAGGACTGAGCCTTTGTAAGCAAGCAGATGGGAAGGCAGCAACCCTCTTCTACCATAGCCAGTCAACCAGGATTCAGGAGGTGTGGGTCAGCTTAAAGGCATTCTCAAACCTGAGAGGATTCAAATGAAAAGACACACTTTGCAGGAGGGTCTGTAATGCTGGATCGCAGGACAGGCTCTGATGGCTGCTGCTGGGAGTTTGCCATGGTGCAGAAGGGGTTCACGCTTCCCTCCACGAAAGACAACAAACAAGAGGTAGCCTGGCTTTCCGATCACACAACAAATACCTTGGGCCGGCAAACTTGAACCTGACCTCTGCTTTGGAGACTGTTTAGGTATCTTGAATAAACACTAAAACATAAAGTACTTTTGAGGTTCTTGCTGAGAGAAGTGAGTCACCATGTAATTTTCCCTTCTGGGATGGGAAATAATAGGGAATAAAGCCCTTGCACAGACCTGGGCACCACTGACTGCTGTGTCTCACAAGTGTCAGCTAACAGCATAAGTTTTTGGAGCCTTTCTCTCGGAGATGAGTGACTGAAACATTTAACAAATGCAGCTTTGAAGAAGGGAGAGGTTGAATACCTCAGTCAAACACTTCTTACAACTCCTCATCAGGAGCTTTTTCTGGGAGGTAGCATGAGCTATACACTTCCCAGGAAAGAAAGACAGGGAATGTTATATTACCTCAACATATGTTAATACAAGCACTGTGTCAGGCAGAGCTGTCCTGCAGAGCAGATCTTAAAATCAGCTTATCTCTAGAAAAATTACATCAGTCAAAACTTCCAAACAAAGGGAACAATGAATGTTGTACATCAACTATTACTTTACTGAATGAAAAGGGTAAGGGCCAAGTCCTGAGCACTGACAGAAATTTTTTTCAAGGAGTGACATTAAGACCATTGTTTTAAACCAACATGTAAATCTGATTACACTGGAGAACAAAATACTGAGGAAAAGGAAAGACTTAATCAAGTAATACAAATTTTCTTAATTAATTATTAGGAATTCCTAAATAATTTTTAAATTAAAAGAATTGCATTACGTAGTAAAATTTTCTACATGTTTCCATGGAAACTTCCCAGCTTCATCAATCCCCTCTGTATGTTACCTACAAAACCTACAAAGTGTAATTTCAGGAATAAAGAGGCTTGACTGTGCACTAGTTTTTATTACAGAAAATCAAGGCACATAAGAGCAGCATTAGCTCTGCAGAAGAAAACCTGGGGTATTAACGTTTAACCCTTGTTTAGTCACAAAGGGACTCCTCACCATCCTGCTACCACCTAATGTCCTACATTAATTTGAAAGTTTAGCTACCTATTCCTTTCCATGAGGAGGGGCAATAGCAAAATTCATATGCTTGATGCATTCTGCTCTTAGAGGTCAGTATTTTCAAACTCTAAACCACTAGAATTGGTGGCCACCAACAGGGTTGCATAATTAATAATGACAGAGACTCTGAGATTACACAGTCACTGCATGATCTTTTTCTCTGCTGCTTAACTATTCTCAGGCTGCTCTCAGGTCTTATTAAAGGTTATGTCACTGCTTAGAATAATCCAATTAGTATTTTTAGGCTTTGCTATGATCATCACCTTTCTTTAACAACTATGTTCCTTCTGTATTTAGTGTTTGATTTTGCCCTGTGTGAAAGGTCTTTAAAATACTTTCAGTATCTCCATAATAAGAGGCCAGAATTATACTCTGAACTCAGAGCTGAACATGTCAGTTGCTGAGAACAGGGCAGAGCAAAGAAGTTCCTAAATATATAAGAACATACTAAATTCATGTGAACAGAATGCTTTGGGGAAGACGCACTCCGGTGTTCCTCAAGGGTCAGTATTGGGACTGACACGTGACAAGTGGCCTTCCTCAGGGGTTGGTATTGAGACCGGTGCTGTTCAGCATCTTTGTCAACAACATGGATGGTGGGATTGCGTGGAAGGGAGGCCATCCAGAGGGACCTGCACAGGCTGGAGAGGTGGGCCACTGCCAACCTCATGGAGTTCAACAAGGCCAAGTGCAAGGTCCTGCACCTGGGTTGGGGCAATCCCAAGCACAAGTACAGGCTCGGTGGAGAATGGATAGAGAGCAGCTCTGAGGAGAAGGGGTTGGGGGTACTGGTGGATGAAAAGCTGGACATGAGCCGGCAGTGTGCGCTGACAGCCCAGAAAGCCAGAAGTTGTGGATGCCCCATCCCTGGAAGTGTTCAAGGCCAGGCTGGATGAGGCTTTGAGCAACCTGGTCTAGTGGAAGGTGTCCCTGCTCATGGCAGGGGAGTTGGAACTAGATGATCTTTAAGGTCCCTTCCAACCCAAACCATTCTGTGATTTGACACGAGTCTGTTTCTTTTCTCTAAGAGTTAATAAGTATTTGCTAATGGTTTCTGTCAGAGAGGATACTAGGCAAGATGTCCCTTTTAAGCTGATCCAGTATGTCCTATACCCTCTGCAATGAACAGGAACCTATCTACATCAGGTCAAATGCAACGCTGCACATAGTCCCAAATCCCACCATATGCCGGTCTGTAGGATCCATCAAGGCTGCACAGGAGGCATGACCTGTCTTCTTAAGGCTGGGCTCAACACCTTCCCAGTAGTACAAAGCCACCAGTGTAACATAAACAAACTAACCCTTCTTTTCAGAAGACTCACTTGTGCACCTTCCTCTGGGCAAGTGCACAAACCACAGCAGAAGCCTATTGAATTTTAATTCTTTTTTGCTCACTTGCAAGAGGATAGACTGTGCTTTCAGCTTAGCTTATAATTTGGTGGTTAGCACTTTCTTTCATGTATTTAGGCTCCTTTGAAGAAGTCACTGAAATTAAGTTTTCCACTTCCTACATGGACAATCTTTAAACTCTAAGGGTAATGTAAGTAATCACTGTGCCTCTGTTTCACTGAAGGACCTATGCCAAATTGCTGGAAGGTAGGGCAAAAAGCATTGAAACAGGCACACTACCAGGAAGAAGAGGATTCCCAGGAAAGCAATAGAGAGAACCAGAGTGCGTGCTTTGGCTAATTGTATCATTTGTCTAGCAGGAGGAAAACCTTGTAGCAACAAGTTCCTCTCTACCTCTAGTTCACTCGGCACCAGGGAGATGCTTCCATTACTCAACATCATCTGCCACCGCTCTGTCAAGTGAAGATTGAATTTAGGATTTCAACTCAAAAATGGCACAGTAAGCAGACCATGTAATGCCCTGTGCTGATCAGAATGAAATGGAGGTATTCAAAGACAGCTATATCAAAATCAAATATAAAATTCAAGGGGTCTGGTCATTAGTACCAAGATAGTTTTCTTGTCTTGCTTTGTTTTCTGGGAAAACTTACGGAGCAACCTAATAGGTCTACAGCAAGTCTTCCCACATATAAAAACATTACCAGGGTGCTTTCATGTCACTCCTTTGCCTCCCAACACATGGGCTTTAAAGTTTACTAACTCCCTTCTGTGGCAAAACTTGGGGAAAATAAGCCACCTTCAAGAAGCACTACGGGGGAGGACAGAAAACAAATCAAAAACAGCCTTGTGTTTTCAGACTGGTGATGTGGGAGTTAGAACTGAACATTAAGACTTTCCCAGGAATCCCTAAAGAATTGGTACATATTATTTTAGGAGTAAACCCAATCCATACTGGAGTCATAGGATTGCTTTTGAATTGTTTGGTAACACTCGTGGATGGGATGCCCTTCTTATTAAACTCACAAGTACACAACAGTACTTCTCTCTCTGGGAGGTAAATGTTGCTGATAAATACATAACAGAGTAAGTGCTAGGGAGGTTAAGGAGTCCTTCCAAGATTAAAAAATAACAGCTTGAGTTGCTTGAAGGCAGTAAATAACATTACTCCACTAGCTCCTGTTCTCTGTCTACCAATTCTACTTTTCCCTTAGTAACACGATACTCTTGCACTCCATCTGCGAGTGGTGTTTAGAAAGGGCTTTTTGAGGACTATGTTTTGTGAGTAGGGTAGAGGCTTCCCAGTTCTCTATATGTAGGATAATTCATATCTGAAAGAATATAGGAAGAAAAGGGTTCAGTACTCTTGGGGATCTCTCCTGGCTTTATGCCTTGGAAAATTGATATGATATTGCAAAGTTACCTGAACAAGCATGCACTGAGACTCATTTTGTAGCTAGGAACATGTGAAATATGAGTGTCTGAATTAGTTCACTTTTCTTGTTGGCTCTCATGTTCCTTTCTTCTTCCCTGAATTCTCGTTCTACTTCTGCCTCCACAGAACCCAGGCAGCTCTTCATCAGGCCAGTACTTAACAGTTCCTGTGAAGTAGAGAGGCAGCTGTAGAAGCACAGATAAGTGACCCTACGTAGGCCTTTGCATGACCTGGCTGGCATCTTGGACACATACCTCAATATAAAACATGTTTTCTTTTAGTTTTCTGTATTCATCACTATATACCCTAGAAATCTATATATCTATTGTTTGTGGCTGATGGAGTGGGAAGGAAGGGTAGGGGTAGATTTCCATGGAAATGCCTTAAATCTGTGCTCCAACTGTTGTATTAGAGAGAAGATAAGTTTTTGGTGCATTGTTGATACTTTCATTACTAGTAAGACTGATACTTGTGGTTAAATAGAAAAAAAAAAGATATTCCTAAAGCATGATTTTAAAATGCTACGTCTTTTAAATCAATGTATTTCCTTATCCTGATAGGGTTTCATGCAACTTCCATCTAAATACAATGAGGAATCTACTCACCTCTGAGTTGAAGACTTCTATATTCCCTGTTCCATGGCAAGGGATGTTCCTGACTTCCAGAAACCTCCTCAGGAAGTTTTTCCAACCTGAAGGAAGCTAATATATTTCTTAAAAACAAACAAACAAAAATTTCAAAAGATTCAGAGATTGCTAATGGGATTTTCGTACAAAATAATCTAATGGGTTAGGAGGTGCATGAGAAAGAGAAAATACTAGCACTCAGTGGGGCAGAATTAAAAGTACAAAGGCACAATAGGACACAGTTAAGGTAAAAAACATAGCTGCTTTTCAGTGGCCTCTTCATATCAAAAAAAGATTTATAAAAAATAGAAACATGGAAAGGTAATAATTATCAAAGGCATTAGATATTAGATATTCATAGTGACTACATAATCCCAAGCACTGGCCCCCAGCATTCTACATTTCTATACCTGTGTCACCTCCTCCCTCTAGAAATAGTTTGTTACCTGTTACTCTATGTATGAACTTACACTCGCGTATCTTAACTGGGGAGTGGGGTGAGGTTGTTAAAACTTCCCTCACAGACATGCAAACTAACACACTGTCCTCGCCTGTGGGGCAAGTGAAGATGAACCCCTATGAACAGGTAGGATGGCTCATCTGTAACTTGTTACGCTAACACAAATTGGCCACGTTGTATACAGGATGTAGCATAAATGAGACAAATGAGACTCCTGAGCCCAAACAGAAAGAACAATTCAAAAGGTATGTTACCAAGGCAAGAGCAAAGACTTTAGTTCAGTAATAGTGCAAATGTAGGAGAAGATAATTAAAGAACAGGTTGGACAAATATTTTAAGTATTGGATAACTGTATTTTGGAAAGCTGTAAAAACAAAAGTGGGTATTTTAAAGGTAAGAAGACAGATGCCTAAGGACTTCAGGACCAGTCAGTTATGGAGAAAGTATGGAGGAGTAGAACAACATGAAAAAAAAAAAAAAATCAAACTAGACTTCACAGCATCTAAAGGCAAGAGCATTCTTCTCAGGGAATGTAATATTTTTCCTAGCTGCAGATTTATGCCATAGGTCAAATATATGTTGGCCTCATTTTCTTTGATAGTAGATTTTCTAGATCAGATATCAGAGCATAAGTATGTTCAGCTTATGCAAAGATTGGAATTTAAAAACAACTAGTGGTAGTCCAAGAGAAAGGAATTGGAGATGGAGTTACTCCCTAATGATGAATTTCAGGGTTTGGATGCTATCAAAGCAGAAACTACATACTATTTTATATAGCTAATAAAGGTCAAACATCTGAAAACATGGACTAGGTTGCATATGAAACTGTAACATGAAGGAGATTAGTAGATCTTCCCAGAGGAAAAGAAAAGTGGAAGCCAAAGTAGTAAATTAACACTGGAGATTGAAGTAGTGACCGTTCTGCATAAAAATGGTTTATGAGTATATTTAAACACCTCTCACTTCCTTCTGTTATTAAAGAAAAATAAAGGACTCACAAGAGGCTGAAGTTAAGATACTGCAGTGTGAAAACAAGGCCAGTGAGTTCCTCACCTATAGATAAAATTCAGGGAAAAAAGTCAATTTTCAGACAATAAAAATACCAAGTGTGGTAAAACTAAAGACCGGAGATGCTGTCAGGTAATCCATCAGTTTTCATCTCTGCTTTATGCTCTCAGACACATGGATACTATAGAGAAAATGGCAGAATTATAGATCAATTATCTTAGCATGCCACGCCTAAATCAGAATCAGTTAGATCCTGACTTAGAATAAATAATAGAAAAGTGGAAGCCTTAAAAGAATGAAATTAATACTGATATGCAGAGCCCAGAATGAAACAGTGATTTTAGACTATAGAGTGGGACCAGATTTTTGTGAGAAAATAGGAAGATTCTATTAATAAAAGTCACAAGGTGTATTGAAGCATGGGTAAGATAGGCTGTTTTCATTTTGCAATGCGTGTTGTATTTTTTAGGATTATAACTAAAAGAATTAAACCACTGTTCATAAAATAAACCTGAACAAACAGAATAATACTCTGCTAATATTCATAGCTCATATAGACAGCTATATCCAAGTGCATTTCTCAATCAGTAAAATGACATTTTTAAGAATTTAACAGAAATGGGAAGTAGGATACTCAGTTTATCTGTGACATTTCTTCTTATTTCACAATATGGGAAATATTTAAAAGAAACATAAATGCCACTAGGATTTTGACAAATCAGTATCAGACAATTGTGATATTCAATGACGGTGGCATTCTGAAGGAAAACAAATTTGTTAACAAAAATGGCATACACTTATAGATATTTAATTCTGGTAATACTCCTAGGAATTAATCTGTCTGCTATTACTGGCAAAATGGATTTATAAGAATTTTTTTTAAAACTTCAGGGTCAATATGTATAAAAAATTCAATAGATTTTACATCAGTAACATGAAAAGTTGCAACTGTTTCACATGCTTACAGATTATTGATTATTTTAGTTTGGCACAGTATATCAGGGATATAATATGAAAGATTTTTTTAATACCTCTGACAACAGTAACAGCTAAGAAATGACTACCTTATGAAATCTTAGACTTAGATTTTATAAACTCAGAAAAAGTGTTGATATTTACAGCTCTTCTTTCTCCTGATTTCAGAAAATTCCCTACTACCAATCATTTTAATGAAATTGTTTAACAACACAGCATGATTTATTTACTTAAAGAAGAGTACTTAACAGTACTTAAACAACACTGAAAACCAATCAAATCATAACCTTTCATATTAATAAAAGATTATTCCTTCTTTATCATGACATGAGGCTTTAGTTACACTTTGGAATTAGATTTGCCAAATAAATTCTAACTTCTGAAAAATTTTTTAATATTTTAATTCTAGAGGGGAACAGGTAGTTGCATGTCCATATAAATATATTTACTACTAAAAAAAAGGTGCTATTATTCATTGGTTTGAAAGCATTAATTCCTTTTCTTAGGACACCAAATAGTTATGACACAACTTTCAGTCAAGAACATCTTGAAATAAAGGGAGAATATTCTTTACTTATTCCATATCTTTTCCACTGCCTGTAGAGTTTATGTTCTGCTTTTGGCTCACAGATAATTCTAATAAATAAAGAAGAACTTGGGAAGTACACAGATGGCCACATACTATAAATTATGTGGTTGTCTCATGTGGGTGGTATGTAAAACACTGCTTCTTCACTCCCTCATATCAAGCCTGAAATCACAAGGCACTTGCGGCTCAATAAGACTTCTACATTTTCTACTTTTGAAAAGGAAGAATGTAAGAATTTTCTGACCAAAAATCAGTCTTTTCAAGCACAAAACCTTTTATGTAACATTACTGATCAAAATCTAAAATGCTTTTCATTAACGATGGCTCTATTCTCTCCAGAGGAAAGTTCCACACAGGAAGAGTACAAGAGAAGGAGCAAGTGTGACAAGAAAAAGACACATTCAACTATGACTGAAGTGGTTTAGAAGAAGGTTTAGAATATTACCCAGGTTCACTGCTGGAAATACTTCTGAAAGAAGTAGCTCTGGGAGCTGGTCACCTGAAGACAGTGAGAAAAAGGATGTGAGAAAGGAAGGACCTCATCACCCATCAGATGGAATCCAGACGTGACAATTAGAGTTAATGAACCACGACCCATGAAGCTGCTTCAGCACCTTTTTACAACCCCACTTCATGGCCCTAATAAAAGTACCAGGGCTTATTTTACAGAGCACATCTGGTCTAAATTTCAAAAGGAGAAATTGATTCAAATCCAGTAGTTACGTTTGGTTTCTTACCCACTTTTTAGTCATGTATAAAGTATATTTAACAGCAGTGTATTTACTTTTCTATCTGTTCAGTCAACAGAACATCGGCATTGGACCTTTTTTTTTTTTTTTTTTACAATGAAACTGTATTATTATAGTAGTTATTTAATTTACATTAACAAGCTGCTGAAGCTGATGGAAAAGTATCAGGCAAATATTTTTGAAATATATTTTTTGCAGTTTTTCAGGTTTGGGATCCTACACATTTCCTTGGGTCTCAAGCACCAGTGCTACACCAGCACTGCTTTTTCTATCCACAAGTTAAAGGAAGCAAGGGGAAGGATAAAGTAGTTCATAGACTAATTGCTAGAAGACTCCCTTTTGCACATGAGGAAGAGCTTTGGGCTGGACTACAAGGTATAACATAGAGGCAAGGAGAACTCATTTTTTCCTCACTACCATAACAAGAGTAAACGTGTAAAGAAATTGACCTTGTATCACGAAGTTTCAGATGGCTGTTGTTGAGCAGTCTGATGATGATGCGTCCTTCGCAGATTGTCAGGTTTTTTTGCAAGCAAGTAAAGAGAATGTCTTAATCTCCCAGACAGCTAATGTTAACCCCAAAACCCTGTTTTTTCCCATTTCATATCACCATTTCTTTCTAGAAAAAGAGAACAAGACAAGAGCCTTTCAGAGCCTTTCAGCAGTTCCCCCACATCACCAGAATTCTTGCATTTGGCCTTTTCCTATTATATGGAACAGAGGATTAATGCAGGGCCAAATAAGTCTTGTTTTTCCATATCAGGCATACCTTCCCCCAGCTTTCTCCTAGAATTTTCTGCCAGGTATGCAAGTCCATCAGTTTGCAATGTACTCCCTACCTATCACAGAGCGCTACAAGTCTCACTACATGCTAACCTCCCTACCATCTCCAGTGGCCCTGCCACACTGGCTGCTCTTCACCCCTAGCTACATTTCCTGATCCTTCCTGACTCCCACATGAGTCCTCCCCACAGTAGGGGTCATGAAACAGTGGGAGGGACAAAAAGGCAGATCCTCAGGAATCCAAATCTATTTAATCTTTAAGAAATTAAATTCTTTCTGTACTTCTAGACCATATGTTTATATGAAACTAGTGCTCCCCCACACACACCTGCAATTGCTATTAATTATTAATTTAAAAAATAATGTGGCTGCATATTAACCCATGACCAAATCAATCTCAGAACCATTTGCTAGAAGGATAATCTCATCATTTAAAATAAGAAATTGTTTGTCAGCCTGAGGTCTAACGTATACAGCTTGTGCTAGCACAAAAACGGTGTTCCCAAAACAAATCAATTCACTAGGAAAACTGACACCTAAATCAAAATTTCTGTTTGCCAATGGTGGGCAATTCCAGCAATATTTTTCCACTTTAGGCCTTGTCAAAACTTCCTACAGTAAAAGAAATTATTCCACTCATTTTATAATAAGCAGAGAATATCAACACCTTTAGGCAACATGCTGCTTTGCTTGCAGGAACTCAGTGGGAGCTGATGCCTCACTCAGAAGGCCTTCCCACTGCATTCTCATAGCTGGTTCAGAAACCCACAGAAGCAAGATACTCAGTGCAGAGCAGGGAGCTTGCAAGGACTCGGAGGTGGTGTCTCACAGCCAGCTGCATCCCGACTCCCTCTTCTCAACGAGTTAAAAATTCGCATCCTGCTTCTGGAGGAAACAAAGGCGTCTTAGCAGTCGGTACCTCTTTAACTCTGAACCAGAAGAAAACCATCATTCCGGAGTAAGAGTCCAGTTTGGTCTTGGACATGGAAATGCTTGTGGTGTGAGCAGAACCTCATCAGGAGTCATTGCCTCCCAAGGGAAGTGGCTCGTAGAACTTTGTATTATAAAATCTTTCTATATCTTAATTAACAGATTAAATAATAAAACACTTCTTTTTATTCTAGCAAGTTTTATTGCTAATAAGAAACATCTCTCCACATGAAGAGATCCTCTGAACAGATCATCTTACACTTTGGATCTTTCTTAGTCAAGAATCTGATTGAAAACATGTTTAAACTGAACTGTGAAAAAAATACTTTGAAATAAGAATATCCACACAGCAGTTGCATTACTTTAATAATGTTTCATAGTAAATCAACTTAAGCTTCTTGTACAGGCTAAGACTGAGTCTTTCATAGACATGTTAGTAGATACCACTGTTGAGAGGTAAAAGCAATTCTTACATTATTGCCCAGTCACAACAAAATTCATTTTAATGATTTGTAGTTATAAAAGGCACTGGAACATTAAAGGTATCATATAATCATCACCTAATTACTCACCTAAGCATTAAGAGACAGAAAGCAACCATGCACAGTAATGAGGAAGACCTTTTACTAGGGACATGCAGTTATGCTTTAGTAGATTAAAATTCTGTGCTCCCTTCTATTATTATCCACAACTCAGGGATATTGTTCTACTTACACTTTATCATGTTTTGTAAACGGACAACATCATCTTCCACCCTGAGGAGTTGGAAACCTTCCTGCAGGGAATTTCTGCACTTCTTGAGTATCCTCCTTCTCCTGCAAGTACTAATACCGTTACTTCAATCACATATGGTAAACTTTTCCAGATGCAGAGAACCCCAGTAAAGATCCTGGCATTAGGAAAACCTTTCCCATAATGTAGATCTTGTTCTGTTGAAGTCAGGAAGATTTTCACAGTTGACTTCAGTTAAGGGACAACTTAGATTTAATAGCCCATACCTGCTTATGGCACAAGTCAGGGAAGAAGAACAGTAATATTTGGAGTGAATTGTTCACCTGTATGGCCACATGCTCAGGGCTAAGTTAGTTAATTTTTTTCACTTAAAATTCCCATTAAAATTACTCCAAAGGGAAAACAATCCTTTCCAGTATAGACACCATACAGGTGAAGTAATTATTTTCTTATCCTGAGATTTAGTGGCTATTGCTCTTCAGTTCTAGGCACAAAGCGTACTATTTCTGCATTGACTGATAGGTGTAGATCCTGCTGACTTTTTTTCTCCTCATTAAATTTTAGTAGGTTATTAACAGTAAGAATCAGATAAGAAAAAGCAATATTAGTTGAGAAAGCTAATTTTAAATAGCGATGTAAAGTACCTCACCAACAATGTGCATCTAAGCCATGTACTTTAACAAGGTAATAAAAAATAGTAAGAAGAAAAAGAAATGTGTGTGAACAATTCTTTTACATAAAATTGCAAAAAAAATCAATCATACCAGATTACCTTTACAGTAGAACAGGATTTGTATATAGTAAGCTAGCAGTAGAAAACTCTGACATTATTATTTATTCATACACCTGAATATGTTTAATACATGACCAACATTTTTTAATAAATCTTTAAAAAAATCTTGCAGCTATAGACTTCTGCTTCACTTTGAATAGAAATATTTTTATATTATCAGGTAACATATTCAGGCTTTGATTCCTAGTACTGAGTAATTTACTAATATCTCTGACTCTCAATAGGAATATGTAAATTTATACTAGCTTGTGATAGAGCCATCAACTTCCAGAGAAACATGATACCTATAATTTACTCTTCTTCTAAATATTATAACACACACACACATATATGTACTTCAGATTATTTTGCTGCAGGAGAGCAGATCTTATCCATCATAATCAGAGAAGTTATAACATGAAGAATGACTGCTTCACAACACAGATATTATATCTGCTTTCTAATACTCATTTAGATTTTTAGTTTCATGGTTTATTTGTATCACAGTGAAATATCCAACCTAGTTCAAAGCTAATGATATGTAAACTTTTAACCCTGACAGCTGAATAAGATCTTTGTATTTTAAAAAAGTGAGGAACGAGTAAAGGAAGAGGATAGAGGTGCTGAAGGACACAATCATGATTCCTAGGAAAACATACTTAAACAAGGTACATCACAGCATTTCTATGCAACTAGGCTCTTAAGAGTCTAAGCTACAGCTACACCAGCTGCTCTACACTAACTTTCTACATGTGCACTCCTGTACTAGAAGAGGGGTGATTTTTACACCTTAAGCTTAACTCACTTTCAAAGATGACTGAAAACAATGGTCCTGGTTCAAGGCAAGATTAAAGGTAACACCTTTTGCATACTATTTTCTTGCACTACAACATTCGTAGTCAACCCTCCCCACCCATTTTCAAAACAGACTACTGGTGACTGTCTTCTCTTTCACTTGAAAGTGGTTCAGAAGCCTGGCCTGCAGGTACTAATGTAACCTTGACATATGAATTGATATGCCAAGCCTTACATTCATCTTAGTACTTTCTGAACAACTGGTAAACAAGGAAAACAAACAGGAAGACCCTGTTTGGAAAGCCCTCACTTTGAAGGACTAACAAAAGCAACCTCACTACAGCCATTGCAGCCAAATGAGGTTTTCTATGACTGGCAGAACAGAGCAGCACACAGTATCCACAGGGACCCCTTTGATCCCAAGAGTACCATTTACCTGTGTTACGGGTAATTTAATTATTTGTCCTCTCAGTCAATATCCTTTGATGTAACAAATTCAGGATGCCAGTGCTCTGGAATATGTAGAAGTGATTAATTCCAGCAGTAGCATCTTCAAAGATGATGTTGCAATACAACACAGAAGAAATTAAAAAAAAAAAAAAAAAGAAAAGAAAACCCAAACACAAAAAAGATAGAGGTTAGACATAAATAGCATATCGCTCTAATTCAGCTAAAAATGAAACTCTAAGTTAGTCTGAGTTAATTTTTTCAAGGGGCTAGCTACACAGTGTACCTTTTTCTTTGGTTTATGATACATGTAAATCTTGTGTTTATTAAAATGTAATTAACAGATGTAAATTTGCAGGACTATATGTGTATATATTCTTAAGAAAGCTAATAGTACAGTGCTAAAAAGAGTATTCACCTATTTTCCTAAATGAAAGAATTCAGGATGCATTCTCATTCCTTTCCTAACAACCCTCTTAAAGTACAGTGATACTGAAGCCAGGCAACATGTAGCCCACACAAGCACACAGATATATTGGCACCCTGTGCCATTATCTCTAACTTTACAAACTGTGTAATTTTTTGAGGTTGATCAAAGCAGACCAATCATAAAATAAGTATTTTGTATAAAATAAAAAATCCACCCTTGCTGGGCTTTTCGTACCCCTTTCCATGATGTGCCTAGGCTGTTATTTTCTAAATTTCTCTGAGGCTCACTCTTGAGCCTGGTTTATCAAGGAATATGCCCACTTTTGTCCCTAAATCCTAAGAACCAGTCTGCAAAAAGACAAAGTTCTAACCCAGAAGAGTGAGGCTGCACCTGCGTGAGCGAGTAGTGCAGCCCCACAGGAGAAGGCTCATCGAGCAAGACAGTTGGTGCTGAGGACCCAACATCCACACTACATGCGTTTCAGGAGCATTTACTCAGATCGGCTCCTGCAGACCAAATGTCCATTAGCAGCTGGACTTCATCTGTTGTACTCATCTTTAATTCACAGTTAACTACAAACAAATCCAGATTTCTAATACCGCTTCATGATGTGGAGTAAAGCACAGTAAGTGGGAATGACTGGGTTATTCACTTTAACAGTGCACTCCTGATAAAAAAACCTCACAAGTTCAGCAAGCAGTGTATGATTTTGTGAATGTATACAGTTAGTGTAGCTGCTCAAAAACTTCAAGTTTAATATGGTCACCTGTTTTGTTAGAATTCAGCCAAATTACTCAGCCCTAAAATTGGACATTTTTCTCTGTTTCACATACTTTGTCTCTAAATTTAGAGTTGAATGCAAATTAGGCCTGGAAGCAGTCATGCTGAAAGACTAGAAGTCTGTTTGCGTATTCCTTTTGTGCTGCTACTGTGAATTTAGAGTTTAAGATTACTCTTTGATGTATATTTTCTAATTTTTTTAACCTATCCATTATCATCTTCATAAGTGTTCTCTATGAAGAAGTAATTTATCAGACTCAAAGCTATGATCCCTTCAACTGGGTGAAACAGATGAACTTGAAATGTGAAACCTGACATATTTTTGTGAGTGGCAGGGTTTGTTGGTAAGAAATTGTCTTCATCTCTATCCATTTTTGTTCATTTTTATAATGGGATGACGATAAAGGTCATATTGTTTATATATAGCACCAGAAAAAAAGCATCCTAAGTTTTGAACTATACATCAAAGAAATGTCCTTACCATTTTAATAATTTTATCTTTGTTTTATTAGATGTACCATTTAACTATGCATTAATGAGGAAACTGCACAAAGTGTTAGCAATTCACAGATGGATGCAAGCCCAAAGCAATAACTGAAATTATAATTGATAAAACAAAGTGAACTGCTGGCTCTATGCCTCAGTGTATTTTTTTCTCAAGCGAAAGTTTATTTGGAGTGAAATATTATGGCTGGAGAACGCTATAATGCTCCAGAAGAGCTGCATGTCTGTTAGTGAGATGGGACTGAAGAACTGCTTAAATGGAAGGAAGATTTTCATCTTTTCTGCTTTCTTCAGATATCCTGGGGAACCAGGAAAATAATGGATATATAGTACATAGTTCCCATGTGGCCTTTGCCAGTCCTTCATATCAGCACCTGTCAAAGCTTGATCTACAAGTTGATTTAGCGTGTAGTCACTCAGAATGGTTGCTTTCATATGAAACCCCTTATCTACCTATTCTGGTTGTGAAAGATGGAGGAGGTCATGGCCTTGGGAGGAGTTATTTGTAGACAGTCCCTCCCTCTCTTTCATTTAGTTGTTTTTTTTAAATTTTATTTTATTTTAAAGGGAATCTGGGTGGTGTTATTTGCAGCCCTGTTAAGGAAGATTAGCAGAACTGAAGGACAATAATACAGCTATAAATTTTCTTATGTTATTGCTCCAGGCTGAAAGGGATGAAAGTACAGTGTTAATGACACAGCATTTTGCTTTCAAGTTACGGCAGGCAACCTGAAGGCAAGAAAAACATATTTACAAAAATATTAAAGGGCTATGATGGATAGGTGCTTTTGTGTACCAAATAATTCTTCTCCTCTTCCTTCCACCTTCTCCTCCTCCATCCTCCACATCCTCCTCCTCTTCTTCCTCTTTTTCCTCCTCCTCTTCAGACTCTATTACGTTTTCATAACTAACCATCTCAAACCCAGTCATAGCATTTATGAATCACTAACTTTCTGCAGGAATTAATTCCATAGGATGCCTACACACTCAGGAAAATGTTTCCCTATTTTCACAGCATCTTTTGCTGTTTTCTACCCCTGCCTCAGAAAAGGGTACTGATCCTTTTGCATCTTTGAGTTTACATCAGTTGCACTGCTTCAGTGATAGTATTGGATACCCCTGTCTCTCCCT
Organism: Eurypyga helias; assembly: GCF_000690775.1. Lineage (NCBI taxonomy): Eukaryota > Metazoa > Chordata > Aves > Eurypygiformes > Eurypygidae > Eurypyga > Eurypyga helias. The sequence continues at coordinate 19,262 of NW_010270295.1, read as the reverse complement.
TTTAAAATCCAAACTGACAATGAAAGAATGTAAATTAATGTAGCTTTGTATAATAAAAAAGATGAGTTGCAGAATTGTTATTACTACTGCATTTATTAAGATGTTTCAAACTCTTATAAATTACATCTCTTTTCGGTTATGGCTGATAATTAAATAACTAGATTTCAGCTACCATTTATTTGATTTAAACTCATCTTTGTGTTTGAACACTTTTTGGTTGTAGATTTAAAAGCAAAAAGTCAAGGACTGACCTAACTTCAAAATAAAAACTCCAAAAATTGGCTCTTCCTGAACATATTTTAAGCTCCCCTCTTTGACATTTATAGCACCGCTCATCTTTGAATTATAATACATAAATTTAAAGAACGAACACCAAATGTAGTGCAACTATCTGCACAGTCACATGTTAAAACTACCACAAACTTGGAGATTTGTTTTTACTTCTTCTTTAAAGACCCTGAGGCTGAGCTACGGGAGATGGCATGAGCTACTATCACTGTAGCTGCTGTAGCCTTGGTACATTCAAACTGATTTACAAGAAATGGTAAGAAAACAAGGGCACAACTAGAAGAATAAAGCCTGGAAGGAGGATGAGAGTTGGAATCACAAAATGAGGGACAGAGGGGAAAGATGAAATGAAAAGAGAAATATAAAAAGAATTATGGACGGAGGGATTAGGGAAGGAAAAGCAGGATGAAGAAAAAGCAGTAAATAAAGCAAGGAAAAAGAATGGGGTTTGCACGCAATGTTTTTTACTCAACCGTTTGTCCCTTTTATCAGTAGTTACTCACATCTTGTACTAAAGAAGGAGCCATTACATTGGAGTACTTTTAATTGTTTAGTACAAGAACTACCTCTTCATTGCACCACTTGAATCATATATGTTTAAGACTTCTTTCTCTTTCCAGTTTGGCTCTTAGTCTATCTCTCTAGGTTCTTCTTTTTAAAGTCTTGGGTGATGACTTTTAGTCATCCCTGGCTAAACAGTTGCCCACAAACACATGCAACAGGAAAATGTTATGCTTCTTTGGTTTGCTTTTCATAAGTTTCAGACAGGCATAACGTTTTCTTGACAGTGGTGCCATTATTATTGCCACCATCAGCACTTAAGAAAGCAAAACTGGCAAATGAAATAGCTTACCTTTTTGTCATATGAACAACCCCAACCTCAGCAAGTCCAAGAACACAAACTCAGCAACCCTAAAAAACATAGAAGAAGAAATTTGAGTGGAGAAAAAAAATAACTATAAAAAGACAGAGAAACTGACAAAGAAAAAGATATTATATCCCTCTTGATTAAAAATCAATTGATGTACACATTCTGAATGCTCAGGAAAACCTAAAATCAGCATCCATTGCCACTCATTCGTAGCACAGTAAGGTCAGTTCCTGAAGAAAGTAAAACATCCCTCATTCTTTAGTGCTCATCAAATTCTCTACCTTTAGTTTTTTCCCCATTTTTAGAAAAACCCTGTCTGTGGGTGTTTTAGTTACCTTCTTTCAACAAAGTGTCAATTTCTTTATCATTTGCATTCATAACATCTCTTCTCGTATTGCACTTCTCTTCTTCCTCCCAAATATCTCCCATAGTCCTGGTGAGTGGAAGAGGACATAAAAAGTGAAGTGGGATTATGAATGGCATTTCTCAACTAGTTTTCTTACACTATATGTCTTTATCAATTTATTTTTGTACAGAAAGAAGTTGTCCATGGGTCCTGTTGTGAGCAATTTATATTCATGTGTTGTTTGCTATTAAAATATAACTTTTGTTCAGGTGGATATCTAAAAAGCAGTATTATTTCAAGGAGGTACATGTTTTGGTGACAGGTAACCCCACCACCTAAGTGTTGGTATATATTTGCTTAGCTGAATGGGGTGTAGATAACAGTTACAGTGAATAGCCCCCTTTTTTCTCAGAAAGTGATTAAGGCTCATGTAATCTCTGATAAAACTTTTCCAGTCTCTCAATGCTACTCTTCACAGAGCCCTATTCCCTTTCTTCATAGCATTACTAACTAGGAGGGTGACCACCAGAAAGGTGCATGGACCTTAACCAGTCTCACCCAAGAGCCTGTGTCACGTTATTTGACTAGTTTGTACAATGCCTCCTTACCTTTGCCACTGGAGGGAATTGGGAATGGCCCAAACTTGGCAAAGGAAGCCAGATCAGTACTTGCAGATTCAGACTGAAAGTTCTCATACAGCAAAGCAACAAATGTTAGCAGATCAAGAATTTCAGGATAAAGGCATTGTCTTCATGCACATTGACAAGGTGCTAATGCCTTGCTTATGTGAATTATTAACGACATTATAAAGAGGAATCTAAGAATTGCGGTGCTCTTTAGAAAAAGAAAACAAAGAAAATCAGCATGTAACGTTTTGCCTCATGTCTCTGGTGACCTCAGTGACGAGAATGTACTAACTTATGACCAAGCAGGAACAAAAAAATTGGACAAACTAGAATTCTGCCCTTGATCATCTAGTTTATTCTGGCATGCAGAATATTTCAGTCTTGAAATAGTAGATTCGCAGATTAAGGTGACTATATTCTCTCATTAGTAATACTCCCCCACAGCTCATGTTTGTTTCACATGGCTGGGGACCTTTAAGCGACTGTCTGTGATAAGCCAGCCTTTACACCACCTTCTGTGGCCCACTGTGGTGCTGCTCACCTGACCTCCACTGTGATGGTCAGTGGTTACCAGTCAGGCCTCTGAACTGCCAGTTCAAGATGCTAATACACTCAGGAATACATTGCAGCATCATTCAACTCACACCACACTGAAGCTCTGAGATGGCCTAAAGCTGTGTGTTTTAACTTTTTTCATCTCCTTAGAATATTCCAGTCATTATACTCACATTTCAGACTGACATTAGTAATGATTTTCTTTCATGTGTCACTGATACATACTGACTCCTCAAGCATTATGAAAAAGTTCAAAACTAGCTGATTCAAGAAAATCAGATTTTATACCCATTCCTACAATGGCAAGCTTCCATCTCACTTTTATATTGAACAACAGACTCCTGTGTCTCTCTATTAATCTGTGTTCTCTAGTATATACCTGTTGTGCAGAGTAGTAATAAAAGTACCTAGAACATTCCAGGCACCTCTTCAGTGTTGTCAAATATAGAAGAGACAGAAGACAGTACTATATGTTTTCTAGATCAGGTAACTTAAAGTCCAGACAGCTGTAAAGACAGTCCATTCTCAGTCCATTTTTCTTCTTATCTGCCAGCCACCACCAAACAAGATGCTTAAACTGAAAAAGAAAATCTAAAGTTTAAAATATCTGATCAATCACACACAGAACAGTTCATGACACAGCCACAAGTTCCTACCCCATTTGCAAAATAGTTCTGGAGAAAGCATTTTGCATATTGGCATGGACAATGATTACAGGGGTGCTTTACACAGTAGGTTTTTCTATAATTTTGAGTATCTCAAGTACTTAAAAAATACCTTGCAAGAGCTGTTTAGAAAGCCATTTAGCAAGCAGATACTGCTAAAATTTACTGATGCCTGAATTTCACTACTATATTTTATTTTGATTGACAATGTTAATTTTTTATCCAAATAGCTCCACTACAGAGTAAAGAAACAGCAATGTCAATAGAAAATACTTCTCTACTGATAAAACCGCAGACACATTAGAAGGCTAGCACTGCTCTTCAGTATGATGTTCTGCAGTAGACAGGTCTAAATGACAGCAGCTGAGGAAAGGTTAAAGAATAGAATACGATCTCTCCAGCTAAAAGCATGTTTGCCCTGCACTGTGGAGCACCATGCAGAAGTATCCAACACAAGCAAGCTCTACAGTAGTGAGGTCACATTAACATGGTTGAGGGGCAAGGAATATTAGCTTGAAAGCAGGGCCTATATAACCCAAGCTCTACCGCTTTCAAGCCACAGAATGCTGCCCTGTATTATGCAGAGGAAAAAGCAGAGCTGGCACTAGCTGTAACAGTACTTACTGACTGTTAGGGAGCTGTTTAGAAAGAGCCAGCAAAAAAAAAGACAATTCCTGAGGAAAATGAAGGAAGCAGTGGAAAGAACCTTGTGGAAAAGCAGCAATACATGAATTTGAGATATTGAGGAGAGATTAGGAAGAGACCTTACCTATTCAAGAGGGGTTTCAGTGGAAGCTTGAGTTCCCTTTCCGCTTTTCCCGAGGACACTTCTAGCCAGGTAGCTCAAGGCGTAAATAGCCCAGAGTGAACTGCATGAAGGACCAATCTGGGCAGCCAGCCACGTGTGCCTTGGCTGCATCCAGCCACTCTAGCCTGTATGGCTGCTTGTGTGTGATCATTTACTTACAGATGAGCAGCACATCCGATTAGAAGAGTTAGGAGCCGTATTTCAATAGTCAGTAATAAAAGCCTAAGCAGAAGAGGTACTAGGTTGCTAATATAATCAGTAATTTTGACCTTGCCATGAGCTTTTATTCTGAATGAGGTTTTACCAGTGTAGAAATCTCTTCATCTGTCTTTGCTAAGGCTTACACCACTGCTACACCAGAGCAAATATGCCCCTGATGGTCACTGAATGTATTCAGGCACTGTATGTTTTTAAATGTACACAAAACTAATGATAGCCACTTTCCATCTTTTTGCTCGTTTGTTTTAGAAAATGCTAAACAAACTGAGCCCTGGGAGTTATAATTCACGCTGTTTAGAACAAGCTGCCACTGGCAAAATATAAATATCTACTTTTTATGGATTTTTTTCATCCAAAACTGATGGGGGAGGTAGAAAATCAACAGAATAGACAGACTGCTGGTCACTGCCTTTTAAACTTGCTGATATTATTTCATTATATGTCTCTTCCCTCCACTGTTTCTTGCACTTACATTATAAAAAGATTAGGATTTAGGAAAGGATACCTTTCATTAGGTTAATAGATCATAGAATCGTTTAGTTTGGAGAAGATGTTTAAGAACATCAAGTCCAGCGGTTAACCCAACACTCCCGGTGTAAGTAGAAGAAATTACAAGCTTTGGGACAGGTTTCAGATAGGAGCCACAGATTGAGAACAATTTCCTTTAATCTTATATTAATTATGTTAATGAATTAGACAATCTGATGGAATAAAAAAGTGGGAATAGGTATGGCAAAAGAGGGTATTAGCAAGCAGAGAGGATTTAAGATTGTGAGTTCTTGAGGGACAGAGACTGAAATGCAAAACCGTTAGGTGATGGTAAAACGTATGGGGAAATCACATTGTACTATAAAAACCATACCATTATTGCATTGTTAATATCAAACATTTTGTCTCCTTTCTCAGACTTAAAGTAGGGCTTGTATGCCTGAAAACTCTTTTTCCTGAGAGACTGGGTTGTTCTAAAGAGAGATCCCTTTCCCTGTAAGTCTTGCCCTATACCACCCACAGCCACAATAACATTACGATTATACAGTGGGCTTTTGATGGGCTTCAGCTTTGTTTCTGTATGGTGCCTACATCAACAGGAAGTGCGTGACCCGTGTCCAAGCTGCCTAACCACTGTGGTCCCCATACAACTAATGCTGACCAGTCTCTTCTCTCCTGCTCCTTTATTGGTCTTCCAGATCCAGGATAAACTTCTGATGAACATGGGACTAGATGAACCAATCCTATGTCAGGAGGTCCAGCTGTTACAAAATTTGTTACATCTTCTAAAATAGAAAACTTCTTAGCTTGTACAGCCAAGGACCAGCAACTGTGACAAAATCAAAGCCTAATCAAATGTCAACTACATGGAATTGTATAAATTAGTAACGAACCAGGAATTAGTTCTTATGAAAAAATACTAAATCATCCATTATTGTTATAAAAAGGAGCAGTGCCCCTGTACAGCAGAATCTGAATAAATTAAGTCAGCAAAACTACTGTGTATAAACAAGGATCACAGCAAATTAACATATTCTCCAGTTGTGTGTGAGCAATTGAAACAAACTGAAGCAATACTGTAGCAAACTTATTTTTAAAATCGGACAAAAAGAAATCAAGGGTATCTTTCTCAGTAAATCCCCATGAAAATTCACATTTAACTATATTTTTTTAAATAAAAGATTTGCTACTTTTACATCTTTGTTAGCTCATCTGCTTTAAGATTTTTATTTCTTCGTAACTTTCTATTTACACAAGAAGATTAAATATTCACTTATGTTTACTTTTTGGGGGGTAGCTTACCTCTGGCAGTTTTCAGATGATTCAATAAAGAATATTGGAAAGGCCTTTTACTATGAGTGTTAATGGGTAGATGTTCAGAGGGCAATTTAACACAGCATTAGATTTGTGTTAACAAATACATAAATTCACATGTTTTAAATTAAAACAGACTACTTAACTGGGCTAGTCTCATCAGCATGCAATACTTGGATCCCCCATTTTTGTCAGGCAAAGATAATTCTGGACAAAGTAGTGACTGTCTAATGCTAAAACAAGTGGGCACCCCGGTTCTTTTAGGTGTTCACAAAAATTGAGAAAATGCATTTTGATTTAGATAGCCCTTTTCTCTGTACAGGATGATAGTTACATTGATCTGGATAACATAAAAATCCAAAGCTAGTTTTGGGACAAACAGTTCCAAAGTATTAGGGATTGACGTTACCCTTTCCACAAATCTAAAAACATAGAAAGAAATTGAAGTGTTTCTAAAAATCTCAAATGTTTTAAGAAGGGATATAATTGTCTGATATCTATATATAGATAATTTTTTGTAACTATTATAACAGATACAAACACAGCCAAGGCCTTTCAAAGTTTATTCTGTTAAACACAATAGGCCTTTCTTTATAAGTTACCCTACTAAACTATTTCTTTTCTCTGAAACACTGTCTTATTTTTAACACAGGACAATACAGGTGTCAACTTGCACTGACTTTGAAAATGAAGATGTTTGCTATACATGTGATTAATCCATTAACTCTAAACAACGCTATTTTACCAAAAGGTGGTCAAGAGGTTAGAGGGAGACAATATTACTCTCTCTCAGCATTAACAAATCCATTCCGAAAGGGACACTCTTCATCCCATTTGTAAAACACATAGTCCCACAAAGCCAAGATTTATAAGGTTGTATAAATTATGCGTACATGTCAATGAGACAAAAGCAGTCTCTGTCAGCACTGGGGTGTGCTTTCCATTGCTTAACAAAAAAGAAAGGAGCACGCAATTTTCAAAGGGTCTCCTTTCATCACCTGGAAACTAGATATCTACAGGGTAAACTTAAAGTAGAAAGAAAGTTATTATGTTATCTCAATATATCCACTGGGCTTATGGTTTGACAAGGAGAACACCAGAAAAAAAAAAAAAAAAAATTAGCAGCTTTGCTGTGAAGATTTGAAATCTGTAACAAGATGGACTTTAGATGCCAAGTTAATGGGTGAACAACTATGTCGTCTTAGAGAGGTAAGGTTCTTTTTAATATACAAGTGTAAAATAAAATATAGATTTATTGTTAAAAATCACAGTTCTCCAAATGTACCCACATACTCCTTCAGTTAAAGGGACAGTCTTACCACAGTCAGTGAATATATGATCTCCCTCACATTTTACTCATTTTCTGCTTCTGCTGGCCTTTCTGTATGAATGAGGGAGCTACAAACAACTGAAAAAATATGAAAATATAACTATGAAACACCCCAACCAAACTATTACAAGGATTTATCTTCATCTTGATCCTTTAAAGCTGCACTACATCATGGTTGGTACTTAGTATCTACATATTAAACCTGGGAGAAATTTGTTACAAAAAAGGTCGCTGGAATTTTTCTTTTGAATTATTTTGTTGGTAAAAAGCATTGTTAAGTTGACAGAAATTTTCTTAAGGGTTGGTTGTGTTTGTTACTTTTCTTATCATTCTGGATCTTCACCAAGAAATAAAACCTGAATTTTAACAAAATCTAATCGAGAGGACCACACACTGAAGACAATTCTCTTTTTCTTCACAGAAAAAAACCAAGCAAAAATACACCACCCCAAAACACATTCCTGAAGTCATTCCAGTTCAAGACGTTTAACTTCAGGTAACTAGGTTTTATATCCCTAATATCACCATTGGTGTTACAATAAAGCTGATAGTATTGCTAGACACAGCTCTGACCACACTGAAGGCAAGGTCCCTCCTGAGTAGCGGTTATATTTTCTGAACAATTTGTAAACCAGGCCACTCTTTTATCGGCCTCAGTGAGTCCAGACTAATCTTTTCTGTCTTCACACAGATAAAATATCCAATGATGTGTACAAGTGCTAAACACAGGCTGGCTCCACCTGCTCCTTTCTGAGATAATCACCCTGTAAGATACTAGAAGTGGAAGAAACTTTGGGGAGCCATACGCAAAGAATGGTTGGCTGATAAGACTACATTTCAGGGGCCGTAAAGCAAAGAAAGGATTTCCTGTTTGATAACATAGATAATGAAACTCTGCATAAACTGATATTATTTCCACAATAAATTCAAGAAAATACTTATTCTTCTCTGTTTTGATGTCAGTATTTCTTAGTGGTCTCTACCACTCACTAGGAGAGTGGCCTCATACAAATGTCCAAGTAACTCACATTTTCGTTTCCATTAGGTTTGCTCGCTATTAAGAATTGGTCACCAGTTTTCCAGGGCAAAGTGCAAAGACTTTGAGATACTCTCCCCTATTTACAATTAAATACGTCAGAAAACATTTTTCCTATATATTACCTCATTAAAGAATATACTTTCTTAATGGATTTCTACTCACCATGCCACTCCAGTTAGTGGCCACTGAAATGCAGTCAATCCATCAATCCAAATTATATCAAAACTACAAGACATGATGGAAAGTGAATACAAACGATTCCCTCTGAAATGTTGGGCTGGGGTGAGTGAATAGCTGGCCTTCATTTAAGCCTGATATCATATGAAACATGCTTATTAGCCCAAAATGTGCAAGATGCACGCATCATGTCAGCTATAATGATAATTTCTAGGCAAGGGTAAAACAAGAGTACATTAAATATATTTCTGATCTTGTGAGCTGCAATCAAATAGAAAACAACATTCTTCATAGAGAAAAGCAGCTGCTACTCACATACATTAATGAGAAGCAATTTTAGCATGCTGGACAGAGATGTTCTCAAGCCTTTCACCTTCTTCTACTGAAACTTTCCCAACAATATTTATTTATTTCATGACATTTGAGTCTAGCGAAGTATTTGTTTCTGTACATAATTTTAAGCAGACAAGCAGCCTTAGTGGAGCTGATTAATCTACTTACTGTCTTAAAGATACGCATGCACTCAGGTGCCTTGCTGGATCAGAGCCTATAGGCTGTGAAGGATGGTTACTGGCTACAAAATCCATTGAGACACACAGGAATTGTAAGCTCTCAGGACCTGTCTGTATGCTATGACCTCATTTAGAGCTTCTGATCAGTTGCCAAACATTTACTTAGCTGTTAGCACACTGTTAGTTAATGTGTAACAACTGCAACAAACCCTGAAAATAATGTGTTTCAGCCAGTTAGCTCTAAGTCACTACATTTTATTTAAAATCTCTATAAAAATTATATATAAAAAGCATAGTTGCAGTTCTATAAATATGACACTATAAGTCATATAAGCTTAATTTAGAGTGTAGTAAACCTTAGCTTTCTGCACGGGTTCTTCTCAGGTCCTCTTGGAAACACCAAAGAGAAAAAAATATTTTTGCAGTATAAACATTAACAATTCAGCTATTACTGATACAGTAATACACTGAGAAAACTATACAGTATTCTCTTTATCAATGAAACAGTGAGCTGTTTGTTGCTGTTGAGGTTCAAATAAAAGGTCCTAATAAACAGATATTAATCCTTTGAAAAATGGGAGAAGGAATAGCAAGTTTGGAATAGCCTTCCAAAGATGACTGCAGTCAATTTCTGTTTGAATTCTGAAAGAGTTTTCATATGCCTAGTATTGTAAGTACTTAAAGTCATGAAAGTTGAAAAGAATAAAAGCTGTAGCTGGTGGCCTTCAAGTAGAATGTACTTACGTTAATACATTATTATATATACCTACACCTCATACAATTTATTTAACTCTTAAAGTAGACAGCATTTAATGTTGGTTAATGAGGATGAAATTAGTACCAATTCAAGGATGGTCTTAAATCAGTTAGCTCAGGAAGGCTACCCCTGTCACCATGGCAATGTCGCCCTAAGAACAGGTTGTAAACGCATCAGAGGACGTGAGCAAACAAACACTCAGGAGCATGGCTATTTCACTATTACGCCGCTATGGTTACCTGAACTAGTGCATCTAAACCTGGTATGGGTAAATCACTGCAGTGGTAACAGAGTCTTCTGAAGAACACCTTCGATGCCTATTCTACAAATGCATTCTTCTTTGAGATTTCCGGTTAAAATACCATCCACAAGTTACCCAACTGACAGTCCACAGGACATTTTCTGACTGCCAGAACAAGCTGTTGAGCTTGTAACCTGTTCTCAACAGCTCCCAGTCTTCAAGTCACAGCACCCTCTCCACATCTTGTGAAAACTATACATCCACAATATGATAGATGGGAAGCCAAAGGGCTCCTCAGGAAAGACAGCAGACACAAGATGCTGCTGGCATAAAAAGCAATTCATTCAGCTGGTGTCCTCCATCCTGACCATGCCTGAGAAGGAAGACAACTAGCAAGTGGCTGCAATAAATGGCTAGACAGTGGCATTTATTATAGGGCACTTGCTTATGTCATGGGTAGCACAGCACATGCAAATAAGTCCCAGTGCCTCCAAGACTCCATCCATGAAGATGCAGACTGGCAGATCTGAACTTCTGCAGTAGCCCAAACAAATGACACCAGAGTGCTGAGGCCTCACCTGGCTTTCAACGCTGGACATCACCAAAATCTATGGCAGATAAAGAGTAAGTCTGTGAGTGCAAAGTGTACTGAGGACACGAGACAGATGTGTAAACACTTTTGGTTTCTTTCTTTCATTGAAAGCTATTAAACAAAAAGAGCTATTAAAAAAAAAAAAAAGACTATAAAAGGGAAACAAAAACACTGCAAAAAGCTGCAGTCATATTGAATCCAAGCTGAAAGTTCTTGAAGACAGCACTGCAAAGGTGACGGTGTGTGATTCCGTAATCAGTAGCAGAAGGACAACACAAGGTGGGTAAGGGGGAGAAGGAAAGGGTTTCTGAGACAGCTGGAGACTCACACAGCACAGAAATGGCAGAACTACTGATAGCTGCCTCTGCCACTTCACCGCCTGCTCAACCTCCTTGGCCGAAACAAACCTGGACTCCTGCATCCTATTAATCCCTGTCTGTTGTCACGATAGCTCCCCAGAGGCTTTTAAAGACAGTTTAACTTAAGCCTAAGTAAGGCGGCGGCTAAAGCATCCCCAGGCAGTTCTGGCAGCCAGGACACTGCACAGGCACCTCACACCTACAGCACTTGGGAGGACCAAGGGCTGGCCAGAGGAAGCTTTCTGATTTCCATATTTAATTTGCTCACCATGGAAATGAAAAACTGTGGTTTACTATCAGCACCACAATATATACTTCAGTTTTGGCATTCATGCTGGGTTTTTTCCATCCTGTATATGTCATGCTGGGAAACTATTAAACCAATTTATTATTTTAACTACAAAGGTACAAATCGCTTTGTCTCCAAGTATATCCTGTAAGCTCACTGGCATCTATCCACTACTCACCTTAGTGATTCATTAAAAACAAAACAAAAAAGGCAACAAGTAGCTTTAGTATGCATATATATGCACAGTAGCATCCAAATGTGAAGGCCAGTTTTCAAAAGCACACCAAAAGTCAACCCTTGGTGGGATGTACTTCTACAGCCACTTTCAATTTCAACTTCTATTCAACGTAGAGCTCGTCTTGAAAACATTTAAGCAATGCACAGTTGTTTTCACGAGCATTAGAAACAGCATTTCAGTCAAGTTTCTTTTTTGTGAGAAAAGATAATGTGTATAATCACAGAAAACAAATGAGATGATTGCCTTACACACTATAATACAATACAGCTGGGCAATGCAAGTTGAATTTAAGCTGTGCAGTATCACTCCACAGAGCAAAAATAAATTATAGATTCTATAAACTTATGTAGTTAAGAAATTTGATGAAATCACTAATTACTCCTTGACCCTATATACATATTTATCTACACTAGCATCTTTCCCTCGGTATCAATAACAACATTACCTTTGTGTTTTTAAAGGATTCAAACACTGTAATCAGGAATAAGCTCAAAGGAGCAAGGACCACGTCTCCTTTTGCAAAATAGACTTTATGAAATATCACACATCAGAAAGAAATTTCCTCAGGGTCTCTGGTAACAGATATTTTTTTGACTATTTTGTAGAAATTTGCAAGCTGAAAATATTTACTATCCTCAAAAGCAAATAAAAACACTGCCAAATTCAACCGATGGTTTCTAAAGCTGTGGTGCAACACACCTCATGAACTGCATTTACTGATGTTAAGTTATGCACGTAACCTAATGTAACCTCTCTTCCACGAAGCATGTATTTTGTCTGAGGGTTGGTGTTTTTGGCTGCTGCTTTGTTTCCTGGATTCATCTATTTTTGAGTGAGTACAGTATCCATTACAAAACTTTGATGAGCCTGGACTCTGAAGATCTTCTTTGAGGGCTTACTGCAAGGATCCTTGAGGTGAACACTGAGATCAACTCTATTTGCTTTGTGCTTTGCTTTGTGCCTTTTATTCATGTTATATACAATCATTATTTAATACATATATCTATGCAGAAGCAAAACCAGTGCAAATCATCGTCACCTTTCAAAACCAGCAAAATAAACCTGCAAAACATTGCTGAGCTGCTGTATAGCTGCTTCAGCTTCTACAGGTTATTCTTTCACTGTATCCTGTGCATAAAAGCAGGCATTGCAAAAATTTCCACTACATCATCACTGCTAATTTAGTCTTTGGACTTTCCATTGATAGAGATAACCCTCTTCCATTAAAAAAAACCCCCACCACCAGACCTTATTTGGTATATCTATAGGTGTTGTACAGCCAGCAATGGCCTTATGGGATTAGAAGGGGGTGACAGGTTACAGTGCTCTTACTTGTAGTAGGCTTTTTTCCTCAAAATTTCCCACCTTTCCTATCAGTGCAGCTTCAAAAGTAGGGGAAGTAGTAGGATTATTAGTGTACAAGATCCAGGACAAGCACTGATCAGAGCAGTTGTCTAGCAAGTGCAGCAGTTAAAGCCTTGACAGCTTCTTCAGAGGCGTCTTTCCGGTGGGGCAGACCTTGTTACCACTGCACAGTATCTGAAATATCCAGTGTACATAATTAAAAAAAGACGCCAGCACAGACAGACCTCAAGCCTACGACACAAATCTTGTCCCTTGGAAAATCTGTTGTTAATAGTTAGAAGCATACAAAATCTAGAACAGCTAATAAAATACTCAAGGTTAGATATCAAGTAGGTGCTGTTGCCCTAAGAGTAAGAATTGCAAAACTTTTCAATAAACAAAACTATATCACATGCAACCAGAAAGCATTGATCTTTCCCACACAGCAGTCAAAGAACAAACAAAATTCAATGAGAAATTCACCATTTTCCTAAATAAAAGCTTGACTTCTTTGTCTTTGTTCTTTTCTGTGTGCTGGTATCTTTTTATTTGTATGTAAGCTTGCAATTCCTGCTTTTCAGCTTGCCTGAAGGTCATAAAAGTGAAAAAAATCATACATACCTCCTCTGCTTTTGCACCTCTGACCAGCTGTGTGGGTAACAGGAGGCCTGACCTTCCTGACCACAGCAGATAAAGAAATAATTCAGATAGGAAAACCAGGAAAAGGCATTATCACAGCCTAGCCATTGATGAAGCGCAAGGCAGAGCTTTTTGCCAGGAGCCAAAGTTCAAAGGACTGTAGTAGAAAGGTCCAAAATTTCATAGGAAAACTCATACATAAAGTGCATATTTCACCTTGTTGCAAGTCAGTGACGGGGCTTGCAGAGGGCTAATATCAATGGTGACAACTATTTGGAATACTAAAACATCACACTAGACTCCCTTATGGGAACTTGAGCTCGCTCTTCCTACAGAGCTGCTCCATGCAGCACCACATCCCTAATAATAAACTGCAAGCAACAGAGCAAAAAAACTACTGAAATTGCAAACCAGATTTACTACCCAAAGTCAGAAGTAAAAATACGCAAAGAGCTGGAGGGTCATTTGAAATTCTCTCTCAAGTAATTCCTCACCCCATCCCAACAGAAATTCACCAAGAAATTTTGTAGTGGATAGTGTCTGCCCAGATCCAAACCAGAAGATCAGTTACATAGAAAATGATCTTCAGGACATTAAAACTTTCTATCTGAAAAACTTACTGAAATTTGTACAGTTAGATAGATTTAGATAAAACCACTAATTTTCTAATGGCATGCGAAGGTCTGATACTTAGAGTTTAGGACAAAAACATCTATGTCTCTTTACTGAAATTTCCCCAGCAAATACAAACAGTACCATGTATGTTAATTACTGCAATAAACACCTCTCTTTCCTAAATGTGTATTGTAGAAACTGTAGCAGAAAGGTAACCTTGTTCGTCTTATTTACATGATGACTTACAAGACTTTTCATTATAACATGAAAAATGTACTTTTTAAAGACTTTCCCTGCTGAAACCTAGGGCACAAAGGGTCTGTGTATGTCAGATGGTTACATATTTGAAAGTGAACCAGCAAATAAAAATTAATTATAGAGCCTTATGCTTTGCAAGCATTGCTTTTTTTTTTCCTTGAACATCATTAATTCAAGACAACATAAATGTCTCTTCAAATTAGAAAAAGCTCTGAAATTATGACCAGTGCCAGAGAAGAATCTGACCCTGAATGGGTTGTCTGAAACAGAACATATGGCTGCTTTGGTGGGGATCACAGGCACTGTTGCTCCAGAGCTCGCCTCTTCATTTTCCTATTAAAAAATATACATATATGTATCTCCTAGATCAACCTTAGAATCATATTTACTTGCTAAGACTGAAAAACAACTGAAAAATAAGTGGAACTTCAAGCCCGTGTAAACATATTTTTCCAAAATAAAAAGGAAAATCCATCAATACAGCTCTGTAGGTAACTGATGAGATCATTTCTCCAGGAGGGACTCTATGATTATTCAGTCTGGTATTATTTTCATTCTAATAAATGAAATCAACCCTACAGATTGTAGAGTTACAGAAGACAGGCTGAAGTCTACCAGAGAATGCTTTTCCTTTTGACTATCATTCTAATAACTATGACTTGTACTGCTGCAAGAACCTGGAAATGCTGTCATGCACGCAGCAAACTTTCTTCCCAGTTTAAAATTAAAGAAAATGTATTTTCTTGGTGGTGCATCTCTGTAACACACGTAGAAAACCTCTCAAACGGGGGCGGGGGTGAGTGGAGAATCAAAATTATAGAAGGTCTAGCCTAGCCTGAGCCGTCTTCCATTTCCTTCCCTTGAGCACATCTGTCCAGTGTCAGGTTACTGGTGCGCATTCCTTCTGCCTGGGGACCATCATTTTCTTCTGGAGCACTGGCACCACGCAGGAGGAAAAGGCAGCTGAGCACAGACAGGCAGGGAAATGGATTTTTTTTTTTCATCCAGAAAAAGCATAAAATGCAAAAGAAGAGGAATGGGGTTTATTTTATGAGTAGGTTTTCATTCCCAAGCACAGAATAAAATCATGACAAAGTCCATCATTTTCTCGTGAAATCAGAATTTTCAAGGTAATGAGTTTTGTTTAGAAGAAGTAGTCTGTACGATTATATTGAATCAAAAATGAAAACGTTATATTTGGCATCTGATGCTGTGCCCTGGGCCAAAGTAAAAACATCGGTTATATTCATGGCTGGCTCACAGACCAAATAAAACCATGAGATAATAATCCCAATGAAATTTGTGGTGAAAAAAAAAACCCAACCCAACACATCACAGACACCTAAATAACATTTCAAAATGTATCCCTTCGGGCATTTCTTTGCCAACTTTTTCCCCTCAAGCAGTGACTCACATAATTTTTAAAATTTTTTTCTTGAGTGGTTGCACCACTGATATACCATATTGCAATGTAATAGAAAAGAACTAGGAAAAGCCTTGAACTTTTCCTAATGACATTTG
This sequence comes from Eurypyga helias, assembly GCF_000690775.1. NCBI lineage: Eukaryota > Metazoa > Chordata > Aves > Eurypygiformes > Eurypygidae > Eurypyga > Eurypyga helias. The sequence goes on along the minus strand of NW_010270295.1, from coordinate 3,170 downwards.
CCATTGGACTTTATTATTTTCTTCACCAAATTCTTCTGGAGTAAACATTTTTATTTCTGATCTTGTCTGGTTAGTGAAATAATTCCTCTGGATTAGTAGGATGGATGAATTTATGCAACACAAATTTGGAAAATCTGATTAAAATCTCTGATATTAAACCTTATCTGACACTTCTAAGACAAAATAAACAAGAACTTTCATAGTTATCATCACCCTGCTGAGCATTCGGCATGTCTTCTCATATCATAGTAGAGATCCACAACAGTCAATGTATTTTTATGGATCTCTAGGATGGGAACAGGTATTATCCAAGGGGATATCCAGGACATGGAGATTGAAACCAGTATTACTATATATAACAAATAATTCCCGTACTTGAGAAGCTCCTACATACAACTTTTTATTTTCTGCTTCCAAGCCTTTCTCAGTGTAACCCGTCACATACAACATCTGTTCTCAGAAGAAGGCATCTTTCTGTAAAAAAGCATCTATCCTCAGTCCTTCCAGCTCCCTGCAAAATTTGACTTAAAAATGTAACATCATTTGCTCTCTTTAAATTATAGAAAGATTTTATATTCTTCTATATGACAAGAGTTTGATAGTCCCTCAGTTACATTTCCTTTGTTTCCTCCAATCTTATTCTTAAAAATGGCATAATGCTTTCTCATTATTTTTCCCCAAATAAATAAATAGGCTGTAACAGACACTCTGTGCTGAAAATGTCATGCAAAACAATTTATGCCCTGTGAAGTGATACAGTACTAAATAAGACTTACCGAAATGTGTCAAGCAAAAGAGAGTGCTATATGTGTTGCTTACATTTAATCTTTGATATCCAGGAAAGACAGTTCTAAATTTTCTGTGAAAAAAAAAAAAAATTGAAAAATTGAAGTTATTTCTGCTATGTGCTGTGTTTTTCACTTTCTGGAAGTAAACTGATACTTCTAATATCTTGATCCTATCAAGGGGAAAGGAGGGAAACAGAGTACCTGCTGGAAAAATAGCAATGATATAGGTAATAAATACTGAAACCGTCATCCTTTTATGTTGTTCTTTTATAGAAGAGAAGGGAAGCTTTTGGTTCAAAGAACCACCTCTTCCAGCTCATAAAGCATTATCTACAGACTTCCATCTTCTTTATGTACTTCACATTCACTTTCCTGTAAAGCCAATGAGAAAAAACAAACAAACCCTAACCAAACAAACAATACCCAACCCAAACAGCAAACCATTAAAAAAATTAAAGATTTATTACATTGTTACATTTTGTCTAGTTGTTCTTTGCCTAATTTCAAGTACTGGTAAGCCATATGAAATTTAAGTACCTGAAAGAAATCTCCTTGTGAAAGAACTATAAATTCTAGTGTGGGATTGTAATAATACACATTAGAAATTTCTTTAGTGGGTAAGCATCAAAATACTACTCTAGCTTAGAGGAAGATTGCAAGAAATCTGTGATGCTCATGCTACAGTGACTTGGATTCACATATAAAACTTTGTATACTTTTGCACAGAGTAAGCATGGATTGAATAGCTCAAAGTAAGCTAAGGTTAGTATTATATATGTTTATATATATATATATAATTGCACTTAAATATTGCGTTTTACTCAATTCCCTGAAAATGTAACATCTCCGCAGAATGCCTGTAAACTTCACCAAATACAGTTGCAGAAGAGGCCTAGGTAGCCCACAGGACTGGCAATGGTCTATGCACTCTTTCTGCCCTTTTAGCTATTTACAGAGTCCCTATCACTCTGAAGTCTGATACTTTCCACCTTGAGGTTATGAGTCTGAACCTTACTGAGCCCACTGCTGAATAAAAGTCACCATCGCTGACGGGCCGTATGAACAAGGGGGCCAGCATGATCTCATTCACAGTGAACAAGCGAATGCATCCTTAAAGGCATCCCGGCGGAGGCGGCACCGGAGCAAGATTTAGGATATTGAGGACCTAACTCTGATGCTGTCACAAACTTGCTGTGTGACCTGGCCACACCATCTCTGTTTCTTCTACACCTCCTCTCTGTCCGAAAACAGACAATTCTGCCACTGGCACCATGGGACCCCAGCACCAGCTGAGCTACCTGCATCGATATGAAACAGAAGTCTGGTTTAAAGGCCAGAGGCCATACAGAGAAGACATAATGACCACCGACCCGTACAGATGAACACTGGGAAGCGTGTGCTGCTAGATCAATTCCATCAAAGAGCAGAGGATTTCCTTCCTTACTGTTCTGACACATCTTCCTCAACACAATTTTAAAATAACAACATCTAATAACTATTCCCAACCTGTATTCAAGTTTTGCGTTGCTTTCTAATTCTTACACACATACTTAGGCAAATCAACTAACCCAGTAATGATGTATAATTCCACATGGAGGCCCTTAGCATGTAATATCGTGTTATACAGGCTTTTAAAGAAAATGGGGAAACCCACAATAGGGGAAAAATTACAGGAGCAACTGTATTAAAAACATGTATATTCTTCTCTTTAGGAAATCAAGCAAAGAACAACTTCAGGCAGCTTTAGATAATAATCTGTGAATAACAGTAGTATTTCATCTATACAGAAATGCACTTTTTCCTGTGTGTTTTAAACCACAAACTTTCCCCAAAAAGGAATAAATTTCCATTTTCCAAAAAGAAAAGGAGCGGTCAAATTTTAACTGATGCCAGTAATTCACTGGATTTCAAAGTCACCACTTCTGCTAACATATTTCGCAGCGGGTGTCTTCCTTCTCTTCAGGCTTTCCTATTTTTTATGACACCGGCTGTTTTCAGCACGGTTGGTAAAAACAAGCTCTCACCATAGTCCAGCACAGATGGAAGGCGGCGTACAGGTGGGTTACCCAAAGGTAACGCCGCACCCAACACTGCTTTCCCCCCCAAACACCGCGCTGTTGTAACAGCTACACGCTGTAACACCCCTCTGCTGTTTCACCCGACGTGGTAGGAAAAAAAAAAATCTCGGGAATTAATCCCAGAACATGCTGATCCTTCAAAAATACTTGAGGGTACAAAAGACACCCATTAGCCTTAACTGCTACCAGTTGCGCCTTGAATAGCCGCAGCTTGGCAGCTACTTCGGAGGAGAGAGAAAACTTTTGAGCGGGGAGGGGGGGGGCTGTGCCCGGGGGGGCTTCCAGCCCTCATCGCCAGGAGGGA
>NW_010270294.1:0-11172 GCF_000690775.1 Eurypyga helias | reverse complement strand
TATATCCTTCTGATGTTGTGGCTTCAGAAGGATATAGACTGGTTCTATAGAGAAATCCACTCTTGACTATGTTCACAAGAACCCAAACCAAAGTAGACAAGTCAGGTATTTTTCCTGCATTTGGACAAGATTTTCTCTGCTAGGTTGCACATGCAAACCAAAAACTTTCTCCTTAGTGGAAAACATTTACATTCACATATGAGAAAGTTAACAGCTTGTTATACAGACAAGTAATAAAGGATGCATCTAGTGTCCCACATAAATTAGGGACTTGAGGATATCCTCCACCAGTGTCTTCTAGTTTACCTGCTTAGCAAACAGCATCTTGCCATCTGAAGAGACAGGTACTCAGGGGAAACTTTAAGGACAAAAGACCATTCCCATATCTGAAGGGATCATTGAAGGAAAATCCTTTATGTGAAAATCAGAATCAGGCGTAAGCATGCACAAAGTGCAATTTGTTCACGAACTGCCACAGGCCATATGGCTTTAGCTTACAAATTCCACATGTGGTGCACACCTCAGCAATATTTTTTTTTACAAGGATCTCATGATTGTTCACTTCTTACACTTAAGTAAAATATGAGCACTTCAGAAATGATGAGTACCCAGCAGTTATATCTATTTCCTGGAAGGAGAACAAAATATATGATACATATACACAGGCCAGCAACATGTACAAACCAGCTGCCTCAGAAACAAGTTCTTTAGAAGATCTTCAAACTTGTTGAAATACCACCATTTGATATTTTACATGGACAAGCACTTTTTCTAAGAAATTGTCAAGTGACGATTTGGCAAAACATTCGTAACCTGCAGCTTTCTCAGATGTTTTTCCTGGCCTTTCTTGTAGAAGAGAAAATGCCAAAGTTAAGCTAATATTCTAGCAAACCAACAAAGTTAGTGAACCAACTGTAGATTGGATAACTCTTCACTATGTGTTGGCTATGTTGATATATGTTCTAGTGAAAGTAAGGAACTGTCTGCTCAGTTACCTCCATTGAGTTGGGGTGACAGAAGACAAGCACAGCTATTAACATCCAAATAATCAATAACACAATACCTTAAACTAGAACTAAGAATAGATCTTTCTCACACATGGATAGGCAGTGTTAGAACCGTGTAATATAGCAAAAACCCAGCTATTTTTAAAGGACAAGGGTCTCTAACTTCTGTCAGCTATTTTACAGGATAGGACACTTGGCTGAGGAAGAGGTGTCAGACACTCTTCATCAGCATTCCTGATGTCCTTTGGTCTTTTCACCCATTTCCTCTTTTAGTCACCACTTCTGCATTACTACCATTCTTTCTCTTCAAGGGTTATAAATGGTGAATGGAATATATTGAATAGAAGGCATCAAATGATTTGCATATTCTAAAACACTAAAATAAGCTTATTACTTACTCAAATTCTGTGGCATAGTATTTGAAGAAGCCTACTAGCAAATCTCCAAGGCTTGATCCATTTTTTGAGAGGTAAGGAGGAATGCTAGATGGAGCTTGATGAATAAGATGCAACTGCATAGTAGGATCAAAAGATTCCTGTCAAAATAAAATCAGAGTATGTATACACACACAGAGCCTAGAGGTGCATATATTTTTCACAATAAAAAAGAGTTGCCTGTCATTTGCTTATTCAAGGACAACTTACAAGCAAAGGACTACTTTTTTAATCTTCTGTTGGATGCTAGTTACTCGCTCTGAACTCAGGTAGAATCATCCTGCACAACAGTATCGAAGACCATCCCTTGCTTTCTGTCTGCAGAAGTTTTAATTTCTGTTTAACATGTTAATGAGTTTTAACATGGCAGAATGTCTTTTACATCCTAGTAAGACCACATGAGCAGAAGCTGAGTAAGGTAGCCTACAATGAGCTGGCTGCAGTTGAACTGAGATAGCTGCATTAGCTTCACCTACTCTATCTGTACCGTGATACAGAAAAAATTCCAAAAGGAAGGCCTTAATTATTTTTCCCCACAGCACAGAGTTAAAACTGCATATGAAACCCACTGGCTGTAATATGATCTTGTATCCTCCCATATAATGGGTTCAAAGAGTGCAGCAGCAACTCCTCTAGCAACCTGAGGGCAAGAACAAAAAGTAATTTTAAAAAGCTATTAAAAAAACTGAATACAGATAATGCAACATTTAAGTTGAAGTATGCTTTTCTTTGGGGGTGGGGGAGAAAATTAGGTTTGCTATAAACAAGTCACTACTGCCAGCTTAAGACAGAATCTACACAAGACCAAAGTAACATGCGTTTCGATCTACTATACTGTTTGAGTATCCACTCCATCCTTTAAGTGGTTCTGAGAGACTGGGGTACATTGAGGACAACATACCTTCTGTTGCTAGAGAAACAATTTTTAAAACTTGGTAATAGCAGGATACTACATTTTACAGCAATGTTGTGAATTTAAGGAAAATTAACCTAGGATACACAACAGCAAGCTTTATATGCTCATAAAGAAATAGATCTATTCAAATTTAAGGACCTATTCAGTCATTACTGTACCTCCCCGCTCACACCTCTGTTATTTTAAAAAGTGGTATCAGGCATGACTCAAACTTTAAAGTACTAGATTATCACTGGAGGCACTGTAATGCTATTTCCATGTTCACAGCAGGCAGTGCTTCCTCTGAGAAGAGTATCAAACCAGTATTAGTGATCAAACCAGTAGGACTGGAAAGTCTGGGACTCCCATCCTCTATTGCCAATTCTAGCAAAACTTCCTGGAACCTTGTGCAACACCTTCTGGGGAAAAAAGGCCATTCTTCCAGCTATGAAAAAATTCAGATACTGTCCTATGATACAATTTTGCACAGCAGTATTATTACAGTTAGCACAGCTCAGAATTTAAGACCTTACAACTCAACAGAGCACGCAAAAACCATGGAGACAAGACACACATAAAAAGGAGATATAGATCATATAAAGGTCTCAAAGGGGAGCAGTTGTTTCTATGTTATACAGTATACACAGTTTTAACCCCAAAGGTCCTCAGACAGTTACTACAGTGAAAGTCACTCTGTGCCCATTCCCACAAAAAGTTGTAGGGGAGTCATAACAAATTAATTTATCATTAGCAGAACAAGATTTTCTTTTTTTACGCTTTGAATTTTCAAATGTCTGAGAATTTGTCAACTGCAAGAAAAATCTGCCACCACAATGAGGTTGGCATGCTGAACAGCTAGAAAGTTAGACTTTGGGCTATTATTTTTCAGAATAAATATAGGTATCTATATTTGCACACATAAAATGGCCTTCCCCAGTCTTAGGAATGAACATTTAACTTATGTTTATACTTTAAAAAAGTGCAACTCGAAGGGGGGAAGCAAGTTGTGTCTCACCAAGAACTGACTCCTATGCATGAAGTAGCTACAGTAAGCACCATCCCATCTTCAGCCCCACCCCTTGCAAGACAACTGCTGGTGAAGCTGAGGCAGCAGAAACAAAAAGGTGCTCATGCTAGAGTCCATGCACTTCACAATCCAGAGCACCAGTGGACACCCACCTCCTTCTGTATTTAAGCTAATATACCAGGCTGCTCTGAAACACTGGAGACCCAGGCTCTTGTTCCCTTCATACTCCCAGCTGCAGCAGTGTTCACCTCTGGCAAACACACAAGCAAAACCACCTGAAGCTGTAATGGCCTAAGCCACCCAGGATCTTGAAAGCCCATCTGCTGAAGTCCTGACTTGGAGGCAAGTCCAGCCTTCATAACCAAGCAACACATTCTGTGGGCTACTCTCAACTGCTCCATCTGGCTGGGGGGTGGGAAGACCCAGAATCCAACCCCACATCTGATACGGTCCAATACTGCCTCTAAATTAGCTGTTGCAAAACACATCAGCTTGGTGCCAGCTGGAGACTCCCCCATGGAAACAGCATGCACAGGTGAGCAGATCTGGTGGCTTTCCAGAATTTCCAGATCCCTTCACATCTGCAATAGGGATACAGTGAGTCACAGAACCTTGTCTTCTGTTTCCCACTCAAGGTAAGCATGTCTCTTGAACAGCACCTCAATTTAAAACGAGCAGTTTCCTTTAAAGCACAGAAGTATTTTCAGGCTGCAGAAATAGACACAGATTTGATCTTGGGAAAAAAAAAACACCAAAGAAAACCCAACAGACTGTAGGTAGGGCAGAGGGTGGTTTGTTTCACAAAGGCAGAAGCAGTATTTGTATGTGGTATTAGGATGGAGACACAGCTCTGCCCAACTACAACCACAGAAAAATGTATGGTTTCCTTGGATACTGACATTTGCCCATGCTTTGAAATTATTACTGCAAGGTACAATGCCAGAATTGTTTTGGTGTATTTCTCATTCATATTTTAAATTTCTTTGCAGTCTCAGTATTCAGAAATTGTAACTTTCACAGTCTGACACTTAAATACATTTGCAATTTTTTTTACATCTTAATCCATAGTTTGGATTTGGTTTTACAGTAATCATGCATAAAACACTTAAAACATAAAACATTTATTAGCAATCCTACAATATTATTCTACCTTCTCAAAGCAAGATAACTAAGAACAACCTAGGCTGAAACAGGGTAAAAAAGTTATTCTTGTAGCAGGGTTCCAGAACCATGGGAACCTGCAAGTGATTTACCACTTTCACACAAAACAAGATAAAACCTTGCATTTAGTACAATTAATTAGGTTTTTCAGTTAATGGTACTGCATACTCCTGCTTTAATAATTTGAGTCATGAATATTTGTACAGTGCTCTGAAGGCCTTCACACACAGTTCAAACTCTACAAATCTAAATGTTTGCATTATTATTGCAAAGGAGTCAAAAGTTATTAATTCTTGCAGTTGTTTTCTTTAAATTACAGGAGCTTTTAGCAAACAATTTAGCAATTGAATTTAGAAATTTAAAAAACCCACATATACAGCAAAGTGTATAAGAAATGAAGAACAGCTTCAAAGGCTTTCGAGCACTAACAATGAAGAAATTAGAACCTATACAGTACAGAAAAAAAAAGAAAACCCCCATAAAAATTTAGCACAGGTGTGCCTAAACAGATTTACAAAGCAGAATGCGGGGTACCATAGCTCAAAGCTTTCTTCTGCATCTTGATTATATTAATTACCGAAAATGGCTAACACCACAGTATCTTCTCACTGATGTACAGTTTCATCAAATATTCTCATTTCAGCATTATTGGAAACATATGCAAAAGAAAGAATGCCTTTCTGATACTACTCAGCACATTTATCAACAGTAAAAAAACCCCCACATATAAACAGGGACACCAAACTATGGCAACTATGAATAAAAAGATTTTAAAAAGTAACATGTGAGAAGAAAGGTCAGGAGGAAGGAATTGAGTAATTTCTGTAAATAAGTTGTAATACTTAGAAGAGTAGCTCTTATTTGTGGGTCATCTTGCTTAGATAAGTCTCACTAATTACAGTCCTAATTCTGCAGAGGCTCAAAGCATATTGACTCACAGAGTTCTGTGGAAACTGATACAGTATGATCTCGACATAACAGTGAAGTCCCAAAAAGGCATTTTCTTGTTGGATTGAAACCCAACTTCATGAGGTCTCTAAAGCCTCTTTAGTAAACATGTATCATTCACCCTCTGCACCCAGAAACATCAGGCAACTCAACAGCTGTGGGAAGGTATGGAATTCTGAAACACCATAGCTGGATGGAAAAAACACTACTTAACATATTAAGAAATAAGAATCAAAAAGTTACAGATGACACAGGGATATTTTCAGGCCAGCATAAAAAGAATTAGGTCAGCAGCTCTCATCAGGACTTGTTTCCAACTCTGTGTGAAATCTCACATGTAACAGACTGTTTCACTAAAGAAATGGTCAAAAGCAGCAGCCAGCCTTTTTTTACGGTTACATTTAGCCTATCAAAGACCAGGCTTACAGACTGTTTAACTTAATCCATTAATGATACTTAAGAATTCATTTATTTTAGATAAGCAGCTTCATACACATATAAGATGTAGTAAATTTGTAAGAAACACTTACTGGGTACATTTTTTGGAGGGATGGAAGGATGGGTTCAGGTAAGGCTATAAAAAAAAAGTTCAACATTGCTGTGATTCATGTTATCCACAGGAAACGATATCATATCAACTACACCAAAAGGTTGTACTGAAATTGTATCTTAAAAACAATCTATCAAGAACTTCACTTTCATGCATTTTGTAAAATAAAAGTTATTCAGCAAACCTTCCTATTACTATTCTTTTTATATAGCAGTATGAGGAGTTAATTCAGCTAAGGGAAGCTGTTACTACTGATTGCAGAAGACATGAAAAATTCTACAGCAGCTCGGTATGACTTCACTTTTAAATTAGCATTAAATCATGGCTATAAGAAACTCAACTAGATTCCCTAAAGGGGGGGGGGGGAAGCTTCACTCCTGGTTTTTTTTTCCTGCATCTAATACAATTCTATCACAGTAAAGGAAGTCTCCAGATACTGCAAAAGTACACATTCAGCTGCAAAGTGCTACATATCGAGTCTCCAAAACTAACCTGAAGTTAAAATGTTCAAACACACTTAGTAGGCATTGCTAGCAAAATCCCCATAAAATACATGAATACAGTCTAATGCTATTAGCTGGTCTACCTAACCGCAAACAGGTTATAAAGATTACACAGACATTAACAATAACAAACACAAAATGAAATAAGTAATTGTAACTTTCATTAAACTCATGGATGGGGAAAGTATCTACTGCACAATATAAGTAACAAGGGGAAAAAAAAAGTTACCTCCAAGGCTAGGTGGTCCTACAGACAGACAGGAAAAAAATCCCAGAACATTCACATCCCATTAGAGCAGCTACAGAACTGTCTGAGCACTCCTCATACTAAAGCTAACATTAACATTAGGTCTTCAGCATGTTTTTTTTTAAAAAAATTGGTCTAAATTATCTCCAGTGAGTGACAAAATTCAGCATACAGGAATTTGACTCGGGACTTAATGCAACCTTCAGACAAGGTCTCACAGGAGATGAGTTGCTACAGAATCATTTCTCCATAGGGACTAAGAATCAGAACAGCAGAAATCTCAGAACATGCTCGGGATATCTTCAACCAGTATGCTACATTAACTAGCAGGACTGCTAAGAGTATTATCACAGCTGCTTTAATAATATTTTTATTTTGTTTGTGGGTGTTTAGAAATATGCAAGAGCATCTTATTTCTGCAGCATCTTGGATAATTTCCAGTTTTCTGCCCCACTACAATAAAAGGCAACAAAATCTGAGCAATACAAGCCATTAAGATATTTTATTTGGGTCTGTATGCTATACTAAAAGGATAGAGTTAAGGGGAGAAGTTACCACTTACCACAAACATTTGCTATATGTGTTTTTCTTTCTTACTGTACGAGATAGTTGAACTTGTTACCTGGAGGAAAGTTCATGTACAGACACTGTACTATAAAATAAACTCAAGTCACATTAACCTTAGGTCCAAAGACATTCCCACAAGTATAGGAATATAGGAATGGGTTAAGTAGCAAAGGAAGGAAGTTTGCCTAGTGAAGGGAAACCATTTACTGCAAATGAAAGCTTTTATTTTTATTTTTTCCCTCCCCAGTAACACCAACAAAAGCTCTATTAGAACTTCTATGACTGAGACACAAGCTACTTTCAGCAGCATCACATGTCTGTAGTAGAAATGAAAAAGAAAAAAGGGTTAAACTACATGAATAAAACATAAGAATCTAACCAGCTGGTACTAGATACATGTCCAGAGCCACACTTCAGCCTTTTTTAGCAGAAAAGGCTGATGAAGCACAGGTAAAAGGCTCCTCTTAGGCTGCAGACTGCTGATCCTTCACAGACAGCTGACTGATCAGAGTTTTTCATGGAAAGGATTATTTGAACCTTTTTTTTTTTTCCCCTTCCCTAGACAGCTGTGGCAGCTGCCACCAATGACTATAGCAAATGTCCTCATGCCTGCAGGGCTGTTAACACTCTGGTAAGCCTACACATTTATACTTCCTTGTAACTCCTACTCTCTTCCCTCTTGTGCATTACTTGTAAGCACAGCTCAGTAACTGGCTATTCAAGACTGCATACAGCACCCAACACAAGTCTCTAGAGTAACAGTGATACACTTTTAATGGAAACAGGCCTTTTCACTTTGAAATTTATTCTCCAAATTTATTTTAATTGTAATACTAACTGTCAAGTACTTATCAAGTCACTGTTAAGGTGGTCACTCGTTGCTAGACCATGTCAAGATACTTCTTCTCCATTCCTATTTGTGCTTCACCTTTGCATAGCAACCTTCACATCCTGTAGTTCCCAATGTTTTCAATCTTCTATTTAATAACCACTTTGGCATTTTAAAGTTCCTTGTTATTTTATCTCCATCAAATCCACATTTTTTGATAATTTTTTTTTTACTAGTGTGTATAAGGATCTACCTTGAAGCACTCAATCACTTTCCAGAGCTGTGACAGATTTGCTGTGACTTTTTCTTTCCACAGAAACAAAAGATGACTATGGAATTCCACCACAATGGATGCAGAGAAAAAAAACCATAGTCACTGTACAGACTAGGTTATGTCCTACTGTCCCTCATGATTAGTACATTGACAACAAGCACACAGTACATCAAAGAATTCAGAAGTAACTCAGCCAACTGGATCCCAAATATGGAAAACGCCCTCCTAGGTTCTCTACTACAGATACCGTTCATCTGAAAGAAAGCCATCAGCTTCAGTCAACCATCTTTCAAAAAGCTTTCCACCCCAGTACAGAGTGGGTGTAGTGTGATCCTGAAACTAATAAATAGCTGGCTACCCAATCTAGAGCAAGTATGTACATTCCAAGCTGTCAGAGGAGCTCAACAGTGTTTCCACCTGATATTAAAAAAACCCAACAAAACCAAAACAATTAACACCTACACAAACTGACAGAGGGGGAAAGTCTAAAATGAGAGCCTACACAATTTGTCCAAAATGTGATCATAAAATGTTAAGAACCAGTTGTCATTAAAACAATATGAACAAGAATAATTAGCACAAAGGTGTAAAATGAAAACAAGCAGCAAAACACACAGTCTATACATGAACTGACAAGAATTAAGAAGATACTTCCACAGGCATGTTACTCCACAAGACATACACTTCAGGAGTTCCTTGCCTTCCTTTCTGAAGCCACTTATACCCCAGTGATGAACCAAGAAACTCACACTGAGCTAAATGATTTCTTAAATGATAATCCTTTAAGACTTAAGCAAGAATTGCAAACTACAGTTAAACAAACAAAAACAAAAACCCACAAACAGGGATTTCGTCTAATGAAGACAGAAATAGGGAGAAAAGTTTGTTCCAGTCTATTCCTCAGAAACATTTCTGGACTGCATGCATTTCTCAAATTCTCAACAGGGATCCTCAGTTTTGCATGTCCACACAGATGTTCCATGTTTCAATATGCTCAAGTCACAAGAAACATTCTGCCACTGGCAGCCAAATACCTTAACTTTAATTGTCTTTGACCTTAAGGATGACAGCACTCAGCAGAAAAAGCAAACCACATGGTAGCACACTCTTGCACATACACATCCCCCATGTTCAGTCCCTCGCTCACCAGAAGACAGAAAAAATGACCCCCACAGCATTTCTTGTCCCATTTGATTTTTAAGTTCTCAATTAAAAAAAAAAAAACCAAAACACCCCAAAACCACTGGAATTCTTAATTTTAGTTTTTTTCCTTTGTTAAAAGGCTGATTTCTGTTAACTAGAGCTTGAGTTTATTTTACAGTTACAGTGTCCTGCAGGTACATTGATTTTTTTTTTAATTCTTTTTAAAAGTTGGTAACTCTGCCTCCAGAGAAGAGGTACACTCGTTAATGAATCACTAAGGAAATGAAGTAAAACCACTTTGTTTTCAGATTTTTCTGTGTGAAAGATTACTCCTGCTGGTGTTTAATTTCCTTAAAGAGGAAAGCTGCACAGATATGAAATTAAAAGGGACAGCTTCAACACATTAAAAAAAAAAACAAAACAAAAAAACCCACTTAAATACTTACTCTGTAAATAGTGCAAAACCATCAGCACAAGACTATAGCTGCTTAAAGTACCACGACTGGCATCATTTATGTCATGAAATCTCGCCCACTTCTTAACAACAAGTACTAATGGACGAACTCGATTCTCAACTGCAAGTAAAACAGATACATTTCAAAAAAAGCACATTGGACTGGACAGGAATCAATCAACATTTGTGCCTACATGATCAACGTGACACTCTTGGAATACAAGGTTACCTTTTGCATCCATCATATGGAATTTACTTAATCGTTCTACAACTACTAGCCATCTTACAAAAACCAGAAAAAAATACTTGTATTTGAAAACAGTCTTTTGAGCAGTAAGATCCTCAGCAAGACCACTACCACGGACTTTGAAGGGCAGATTTTGGTCTATTTAGGACACTGGTTGAGAGTCCCTTGAGAGACTGCCCTGAAGGACAAAGGGGTCCAGGAAGGCTGGCTGTCCTGCAAAAAGGAAGTCTTTCTTAAAGGCTCAGGAGCGAGCTGTCCCTATGTGCCGTAAGATGAACCATTGGGAAAGACACCTGGCCTGGCTGAACAGGGAGCTTTTGTTGGGACTCAAGAGAAGATAGGAGAGTTTACCACTCCTGGAAGAAGGGGCAGACGACTCAGGAAGAGTACTGGGATCTTGTAAGGTCATGCAGGGAAAAAATTAGAAAGGCTAAAGCCCAACTGGAACTTAATCTGGCCACTGTTGTGAAAAACAACAAAAAGGTTTCTACAATTACATTAGCAACAAGAGGAAAGTGAATCTCCATCCCTTACTGGATGTGGGAAGAAACACAGTGACGAAGGACGAGGAAAATGCTGAGGTACTGAATGCTGCCTCTGCCTCAGACTTTGTTAGACCAGTTATCAGCCCCCTGTGCTGGAAGACAGGGATGGACAGCAGAATAAACCCCTCATAGTCCAGAAGGAAGCAGTTAATGACCTACTATGCCACCTGGACACTCAAGTCCAGGGCCAGACAGGATTCATCTGAGGATACTGAGGGAGTTGGCAGAGGAGCTTGCCAAGCTGCTCTCCATCATTTACCAGCAGTCCTGGTTAACAGGGAAGGTCCTGGAAGACTGGAGACTTGTCAGTGTGACACCCATCTACAAGGGCCAGAAGGAGG
>NW_010270293.1:28743-50386 GCF_000690775.1 Eurypyga helias | reverse complement strand
CCCTCCTCCCCCCCCACTGTTAAGTTTTTAGCAGGAGGTTGAAATTAACTCCTGACTGAAATAGATTTGTTGGTCCTTAGATGTTCATTTACTTTTAGTGAACATATTGTGAAACTTTGCATCACTAGAAACTGAAGATCTAACAAATTTGTAATGTATTAAAGAAAATAAATGAGGGATGGTTATGTCAGCTATGATTTTGTGTATGAATCAAACCTAAGTTCCAAAACAGAAACAATGATTAAATTAAACAAGAAAAAATATATTTTTCTTGTTTGTTTCATACCACATGCACAGGACATCTGCTCAGCTAGAAAACAGACTGCATAGTTTTGTAAGGTTAAAAAATATACCTCAAAATAGCCAAATTAGTATATTATGTTTTACTGTTAAACAGGAATACATTTTGCTTGTCAAACACAGATATATTGTAGTATGAATATGTTGAATTAAGTAAATTGTTAGCATACATTCTCTCTAGAATTCAGATGAGATATTACAATACCACTTTGAACTTAAAATGTGTGTGAAACTCTCCTTGCTTTCCAGAAATGATCAAACCAACACAAATACATCAATAATTCATAAATTACATTGATCATTCTTCCATTGAACAGAAGCATTCTGCATTAAACTATGAGTCTTCTATAACCTTTGATATTTTAACAATGATAAAATCTGTCTTATCCTCCATTTCTGACATGGATCTATTCACATTTAGAGTAGAACTTGATTAATTATATTAAATTATGGTTGAAATGCAAGGTAGGACTGATGGAAAGTATGAATCTGCACATATGCTGTTATGAAAGGCAATGCTAAATCACTGCAGAGCACAAATTCACTATGAATAAATGTTAAACAGGCTAATAGAGTGGAAATAAAATAAGAAATCTTCAGTTCTGACCACACTGAACTGAATGTAAAATTACTACTGACTTCACTGCAAAGGAATTTCACTGTAAAATGTATTTTCTTATCATAGAATCACAGAATGGTTAGGGTTGGAAGGGACCTTAAAGATCACCTAGTTGCAACTCCCCTGCCATGGGCAGGGACACCTTCCACTAGACCAGGTTGCTCAAAGCCTCATCCAGCCTGGCCTTGAACACTTCCAGGGATGGGGCATCCACAACATCTCTTCTCCTGCTTCACACAAGTGCTGAAAAATGGCTGAGAGTAAAAATAATGCATGCATTTCATATGAAGGAGCTAGAACTAACAGTGCAAATCACATAATATCTTAACTGTAATATTAACTGGAGAAAACCTTCTGCTTTGAACAGGTATTGAAACCATATAGAGCTTTTTCTATATGATCTATAAGATTTGAATTACATTGGTACACTAAAGGCTTCTGATCAATATTATTAAAACAAATATTCCCTAGGAATAGCCATAAGTAATAGCACAGACAAATTTCTAGACCTTAATATTATTTTTTTAACCAATTTCCCTCTCCCTTTTCTTTCTACTTTTTTTTTTTTTTTAATCTCCCAGCCTTATCTGGATTGGTCAAATTTCCTTTCCCTGGGATATTCGTCTCTACAATGAAATTTCAGACCAGGCTGCAAGCAACTTTACACATGTTGGCATAGACAGCTTTATCAAGCAAGATAACCAAGAATCTGATGGTTTTAACTTCACTGCAGGCTGCTTTGTCCACATTCAAACAGCATTTATATTTTTTTCTTTTACCATTTCTGTTGTTCTACATGGTTTTGCTTTCCATCTCTTAACCCATCCTTGTCACTGTTAGAATCACCACACAGTACTGCACTCTTCCTCTGGCAAAAGTTTGGAAAGAGAGTTACAATAAGGTCTGTACGGGTTGCCTTCGAGATAGTGAAAACCCATGATATTTCCACTGCATCAACAAAAAACCACAGGAAATAAAAAGGTGTCTAAATTTGGACCTCAGTAATATTGCCACTTATCTAACAGCAAATTTTGTGTCTTTGTAGGTAAGTAACTGTTCTGAGAAAAAAGTGATAATGCGATTAGGCATTTCTTCAGCATAATCAATACACAAAATGCATACAAATTCTGGTTCCTTGTGAAGAGATGGAGGTAAATTACACAAAGACTCTTTGCTTATTCAGACACGTTTTTTTATCACATTTCCTACTTCCCCTGATGATGCCAAATGTGTCAGATGTGTCTGTCTTTTGAATGTCTCACAAAAAGGTAAAAAGCTTAGCAAACAGTTATCTTTTTGTACTTCAGCCTTGACCTTGATACTTAGGAAACTCAGAACTCTCCATCTGGGCTACCTAGTCTCAAAGGAAAACAAACAAAACCAAACAAAACAAACAAACAAAAAAATCACCAAAAAAACCCCACAAAACCACCAAAGCCTAAGGACTCATTTTTGTTTAGCAGCTTTTTCCAAAATTAAGAGCTTTGGACGACTAAGTGGCAGGCGAAAGAGAGTCTTTGCGCAGTTTCTGTAATGAGAACCTCTGAGACTGAACACTGCAATACAAAATGGACAATACAGTAACACATTTTTATTAATGCCACACTTCACTGCTTGATTCATGTCAAAATTACATAGTGTACAATGCAATACAGTTCAAATGTAGCATAATGTATCCACGAACACCTAAGTATTCTGCCCTCACAAAGTACAAAATATTAATCTTACTTGCATTTTACAAGCATTCAAATCAGTAATATACAGCAATATTTAAAAAGAACCCTAAACTTATTACTAGTGTGATTTTGCAGGGGTGAATTTAGGTCTGGTTTCCAGCAAGGAATGGTAGAAATATATTTTTAAATAATTTAATGTTTTCAAACAGCCTATTGTTCTACATGTCCTTGTAGACATTTGAAAGGTTACAAGATTTTAATAACTGAATTTTAGAGAGATTGATTTTATATCAGAATGTAATTTGCAATATTGAGGAACAGTTCCATTTATCTTCTGATTTTATAGGTACTATGCAGCTATGTTATGTAGGGCACAAATGGCTTCAAGTGTTTCATGAAATCTAATAAAAATTGAGCTGTTTCAAAGGAAAAGTAGATTTTACAAATGTGTCATGTAGCTAACCTTAAGCCTCTAAATCACATTCTGAATTACTTGCTCCTAAAAACTAAAGAAGAACATAATGCCAGCAAGATTTGCATCCACAAGGCATCAACCATAAAATTAGGTTAACGTGAAAATAAGCTGTTACTGATAGTGCTCAGTGATACGAGGTAGACAGTGATGACGACAAAAGGTATAAAACTGACTTTCAACCATTAAATCAATATGATATTTTTCAGCAAGTCAATTCAAAAACTTCTAATTCAGATTGAAATAATGATAGATTTTAGGAAGAAAAATGTATTCATCTGTAATCTCTAACAGTCATGAACACAACTCAGCTTGTCTGTCGGCTGGAAAAAAGCAGCACAAGCTTGTACTAAAGTCTCATTATCTGACTGGGAAAGTCGCTCATATGTAAGGTTTGGTCACTTTCTCACAGTGCTTGAAGGAATTCACACATTCAGAAGAAACTGCAGGTGTCATGTTGGAAAAAAGCAGATAAGCATCAAGATAGCATTTTCAAGAGCATTACATACCCCAGACAACATACCTATTTCACTCTGGGATTTTCTGAACATGAGCTCTCATCTGCTTCAAACATGAGAATGGTGACTGGTGTATACAATCAACATGCCCAAGCTCTGTTAAAGTCCAGTGTTTACATAAGCATATTTTTCTCTGTTTTTTGTCACATGGAAAGAAGCCCTAATGAAGAGCTAACCAGTCAGAGGGAAATTGCTGGTAGAAAGGACTAGGGGAAGAAGTGTCAAGTAAAATGGCTGCTGAAAGGTAATGTTGACAGGTAATATGGGTGAAGAGATAAAGAGATTGGTGTAAAAAAAAAATAAAAATTAGAACTAGCAGAATCTGGTATTTTTTAGGCACGGGAGTGGCTTCTCTTGTTTTCTTTGTTTTATTATACTAGCATTTTATTACTCTGTTGTCAACTTTTCTTTTGTCTTTTCCTGTTTTCCTCATGATTTCTCCTGTGCATGTCTTCCTCTTAAATTTCATTGTCCATTTACTTAAGTCCCTTCCAACCACCCACATTATGCTGCCCCCCATCCCCAACTCCCCACCGCTCCCACTCCCCTGCCTTCTCCTTCAAAGGCATCTGATTCTTGTTCAGGAGCAACATACTAGGTTTAAACATCAGAATATTTACTTAAAGTCATAAATTTGGTTTTAATAGTTCCACTTAAAAGCATTCAAGTTGAAAATGTTGTCGAATAATATTAGAGACATTTTCATAAAGAATCAGTATTTTGAATACACAGAGGTTAATGTTGTGTTTGGAAGTATGCGTATCATGAAAAGAAATAAGAGTAAGAGAATGACATATTGTGATGGGAATATATTATATATTTGAAAATCCATGTAATAATATATTAATGAAAATGAGAGTGACTGTCTCAAACACTGTCAATTACAGGCCTCCCGCTCCATTGAGTTCCCAGAGGCCGTCAAGCAGCACCATGGACAGCAGCACACGTGCCTCTGACCCACAGAGCGTTGCAGTGCACCGAGGCTCAGGTGTTGCCACGTTTCATCACTTCAGGATCTTGATAGAAGACTGGATTACTCAGGACATACCGAGCCTTTCACTTCTGTCATGGCCTATGTCCCAGTGCTTACAATGCTGTGTGAAACACTTGATTTGCACCGCAGTAGTATTTTAAATTTATGTTTGGTTCAGGTTTACCTTCTCCTCATAAAGATTCAGTATTTTATTTACTTTTATTTACTTCTTTTCCTTGTCCTGTTAACTTGAAGTTTGTTTTGTTTTGGGTTTTTTTTTTTGTTTGGTTGATTGGTTTGTATCTAATTATCTTCAGCTCATATTAAGCGCCTATCCCCTGGTGTATTTCATATTTCATTAGGAAAAGTCACACTGGGAAGCAAAGAGATTGTTCCTATATATCAATTATTTTGCTTTAGAGGAACATGAACTTTTCTAACACTTTTCAATTAGATAAAAAAGGTTTCTTAAAACACTATCCTTTCAGATCTTGACAAGTAACTCAGTTTTGAAACAAGGCTTGAGAATATATTTTTAAAGAAAGTCAAGGAGATGGATGAAATTTCTTTAAAATATGCAGACAGAAGAATTTTTTATGTAATGCTCAAAATGCCTTCGAGATATTCCAGACACATATTCAAACTACCATCATATCTGTGATATTGGTTTTGGATGAAAATACAAAAGTCTCTCTCCAATGCATTGACTCTGTTATTCAGTCAGACTACTAGACAGCCTGCAAATAAAATATTGCAAAACTGATAATTTACAATCTCCCATTATAAAATGAAGCTGACTTTTACTGAATCAGTTCATCCCACATCACATAAAAGAAATGTTCAAGGGGCTGCCAATCTCACCCATCAGGAATGTCCAGCAAAGACTTATGTTACTGTTTATAAATTGAGTTCATAATAAGAATAAAACACATTCTGAGAAAAATAACATTATTATATTTAGTTCTTCATGACTAAGAGCAACACTGACATATACAATACTGCCATGTTCTCCAAAAGATTTTTGATTTTAAAATCACTCTGTCATTCCACAAATAGGCAAATTTTTTCTGCAATTTTTTGTAAGCTCACATTTCAGAACTTTGATTCATAAATCATTGAAGTACTTTCCCCACATTATTTTGCATGTATATTGCTGTTCATTGAAAGATTAAAAACAAGTGGTACATCACACTGAGCAATCAAGTTTATTTTGTATGCTACCAGCTAGCTTCAGAACAAAAAGTCCTCAATCAATCAGCTGTGATTTTCCTGTAGTTTGAGTTACAGAGCCCTGGGAATGCATGTCAATATACTGTGTTTTCAATGCCGCATATTTCACTTTATAGGTTGAAGATTGTCATATTTGATTATCTATAGAGTCACAGACTATTACTCCACACTTACAAAATCTATAATAGTCATATCTGTGCTTTGAATTGTTAGTATTTACTTTTCAAAATTAAACCTTTATATTTACCTGCAGTTCTATTTGTTAAGGACATAACCATAATCTTGCAGATATTCACTTGAATCAGGATTATAGAGAATCTAATGCACTTGTACTGGTTAGAAACAGAGTGAACTCAGCATGAAGCTAAGTATATCCTCTCCTAGGGGAAAAGAGAATCATTAATGCCTATGTGTTTGCAGTAATATTAAGTCATCATTTCAAAAGTACTTTTTTGGTGTCCCTGCCCATGGCAGGGGGGTTGGAACTATATGATCTTTAAGGTCCCTTCCAACCCTAATCATTCTATGATTCATTTCAATTTGGGAAAAAAAAAAAAAAATCGGTTGAAAGTTTATTTTTAGAGCTTAGTTTTCTCATCTAAATTTAAAGCAAGGTGGGGGGGGAGGAGGAATTAATTGATCCTATTATCTTTCAATTGAATTGACCCAACCAAATACTTGCCCTGTAAACTTTGATTACTCCTCTAAGGTTTGTGGGAACTTTTTGGTTGCTTTACATGAGGATCAACTTTTTAACATAAAGAAGCACTGCTGTAGGGGATTTGGTTTTTTAGCTTTTTACTGCAACACTCTGGAACCTAAAAGTTCTTACTGACAGAATGAAAATAATCACTAAATGGTATTTTTAATGAAAATACTCTAAAACCACAGATGCTGAAGTGTTTCTGGACTTTGTCTGAAAGCTATAATCATGTTTTTTACATTGTTCCCATTAACAACTAGACACACAAGTTAGTGTTTCATTGTATTTGAGAAAAGTTTCATATCCATATAGCTATTTCATATTGATGTGTTGTATTTTATATCCATAATCCCTTTTCCACTTTATCCATGGCAGCCCTCTCTGTGACACTCTATCCCTATTTCAAATGCACTGATGCCTGAAATCTCAGGGAAATTCTCCAGAAAGAGAAGAGTTTGCACTTCTGAGCAGAGAGTGCGTGGGAGACAAATTGGTCACGTTCAACAGCTGCAGCAGAGTTATTTCCAGTCTAAAATGAGCTACACAGGCTTAGATGTACAAAGAAAAAAAAGTGCTTGCTGAGGTGTTATTGTAGCTGTAAACACTGCTATATATAGCTTGCAGGGCTTGTGAATGAACAATCTTGCAAAAAACCCAACTCCCTAAACCAGAATAAAAACAAACCAAACCAAACAAAAAAAACCAACCAAACAAACAGAAGAATATTCACAGGAAATATATGACAAATTCTTTTATCTTTTCTCAAGGGCATTGTGACTTATCATTTGATATTATTGATCTTTTCACCAAACCTTGCATTTTTGGTTTATCTTCATGCAGAGAGAGAGTGAATCATGCTCTGAAAAAGTAGTTTCTTGCATTGTAGGGTGAGCAGAGAATAATTAAATTCAATTAAACCAGTCCATATAGTACCTCATGATTCACAGCCTGTGTCTAGAATGATGTCAGGTTATAACGTGCAGTGTTTTGCCCTTGTGCTCCATTTGTCTTTATTGGTAGAAAAAGTGAGCTTTATGAGAGATTCCCAAGATCATGCAGAAATCTCTGAGAGCACAGCTTTTTTTTTTTTTTTTTTTAAAAGCTAATACAGTCTTTTGTTTCCCCAAATCCACTGTGTAACATTGCCCATTTTCAGTGCTATCCTCACCAATTTGCTAAGTTATATTAACTAACATTCCTGTGGCTAAAACAATTCTTGAAGTTCTTGAAATCATTCTTTAACAGCCCAGAGGACAGCAAGTTTCTTAACCATGGCAGGTACCATATTTTAGTTACTCACCAACTCCAATAGGCAGCAATTCCAAAGTGGAAAGAAACGTGACAAAACCTGTGCCCATTGACAGATCCAATTTTAGTATAGGTCTGTCAGACAAGAATGCCTCATCTAAAATTTTTACATCCCACAATGATTCACTTCCAAATTTTAATATCTGTTCCATCTTTTCTGAAAGCCAGATATGTACAATGTACAAGTGTAGTCATAGAATCAGCTGATCAGCTTACAGTTTTTGTAAGCTTCATGTTAAAACACTAGCAAGTTATCATTATGTGTATTATCTAAGGTATAATTATCTTTGATGACCTTTTCAGTGTATTCCTGATATATCTTTTAATACATAACAATTCCTATTAATTAATGCTTGCTTATGAAACAGCAAAGACACATTAGATTACGTGCATCATGCTAATGCACTGAGCCTTGTTACTTTGAACACAGATCTGAATGAGTCATTAAAAAGTTCCAATAAAAGTAAAGGAAATAAGCAGGGATTTCTATACGAAAATTTACATATTGAGAAAGTTCAGCTCTTAATAATCCATGCTACCCTTAATTTCTCTGATTGCATGAATCATTTTACTTAGAAAAAAGTGAGGGAAAATTTCACTTTACTTTTGTGAAATGACTCTACGGCAACTGAAAAGAGAAGCATTTGGCTTTAATCTTCTACTGAATTTACCATTGAGAAGAACAAGACTTATTTCACCACCCTTTCAATGTTCTGCATCTCATTAGAATTGCCTAAAAGGCAGTGTCATGACACAGATTAAAAGTGAATTTGTTCTTCCTATACAGAACACACCTGACCAAGATAGGTTATTTTATTCCATAGAGCAAACCCACTAATTTAGAGGTAAAAGCAGCAGTATTCTTTCTGCTTGAACTTCTCAGAACAACAGCAATACAATTCTTACTGCAAATTCTGTACACACTGCTCTTGAGATTTTAAGAGTTGCAGTACATTTTTTTGGTGACAGCTAAGTTCACAGCATTATATTTTGCTACAGAAATTTAGGACCTGAGTCAAAATGGAGGCAGTGGAAAGGTTCCCATTGACGTCAGTGAGCTTTGGATGAGGCCCCAGATAGTTAAGGTCTAGAATTATTAACTTACAATTAATGTGTATCTATACTGACCCTAGAATAGTCCAGGAAGGAAATTCCTCCTTTGCTTTTACAATTGGTTTTAGTATCTTTTACCAGTAAATTTGAAAAAACACTGATTGAAAAAAAAACCACCAAAACCAAACCCCAAACCAAACCAAAACACAAAACACCTGCAAGTTTTCTAGGGTAAACGAGAAACTTATACTTCTGTTTCAGCTGTTATTTGCTGATCTGTAATATAACCACAAAATCTTAACATTCAGCAATGCAGTGTCAATAGATACAAAAGTAATTTTCCTTCAGAGTTCAAGATTATTGCCTTTAAGGATCTGAAAGCTTTCTCATTTAAATCAAGTAGACATTTCAGTTTAAAAGAGAGTTGTTTCTGATGTTTTAGTGCATTTTCTAAAATTATTTTTGAGAGGTTGAAAAATGTTACTGATGTGGTATGTCAGATAGAGGATCACTAGCCAATGTTGGCTAGTGGCAGTGAACAGCTTCAGCAGAACTACCAAAGTAAACAGTGACAAATCTTATTATCCCATTTTCTCATTGCCTTTACATTCTAAGCCTTTTTCTTTCTAACTAATAATGTGTTTTTGCTCTCTATTTCATAACTTGAGCTTCCATTTAATTTTTTTTTTTTTGTAATGTTTTGTATCACTCGTACTTAATTCTGTAAAAAAAAATGCAGACTCATTTTTCAGTATATATCTTTGTGTGAGAGATACATTGTTTTAATGGATTGCAACTCATAAGCTGCTAGTATTCATAGCAGAGATGAATCACAAGAATGTGACGTATAATTAATGTCATTGCAGTGAATGATTAGTTCATTGGTTTTATTTGATTGAAATTTTCTAAATATTACTGATAGGGTCTCATATGCTAGTACTTCCTCTGACACTTCTGAAATTAAAAAAAACCCAACTCATTAAAGAAATACCAAGCCATAGTAAGGTTGATGTGATGGAAGCAATTACTCAAACATTCGCATAAACAAGTTAATGAACATTGGAGGCATTTTTATGACTGCAACAGAACATTTAACTTTAAGGAATAAATCTTCTCTGAACACTGATTATTCATTTAATAAAAAAGGTAATTTTATTTTTCTGTGTTACACAGAAAATAAGACCAGTGGTCATATTCAGTTCAATGAAATGGTTGGTTTGTAAAGCTTTTATTTACACTGTGGGAAGCAGCAACACTTTCAGGCAATGTTTTAGGCTCCTGGAGAATCTGAGAAACACCTGCTTCAATGAAACTATTTTCCCTCTGAAATGCTGAACATTTAGCACTTACTCATAGGCATTTTGTAGCTGTAAGAGACACTAGATGACAAAAATCACAGTGGGAACTTGGAAAAAATAGTTTCACTTATTGTTCTTGAGAGAATTGCATTGCAAATGTAGAAAAAATGTACATGTTGCAAAATAGGATAATGTCAGAGGTATTTAGGAATACATCTCTATACACCCATATCAGTAATATATGACATTATGTTCTAGGTCACTGAATTCAGCTACAATATCACTGACAACATAATAGAGGCAAATACTGTCACACTGCTCTTTTAGTCTGTGGATGACTCACCCAACTACCTGCTGACTCTAGAAGCAATTTTAGATAGACCTGAACAACAACAGACAG
Organism: Eurypyga helias; assembly: GCF_000690775.1. Classification (NCBI taxonomy): domain Eukaryota; kingdom Metazoa; phylum Chordata; class Aves; order Eurypygiformes; family Eurypygidae; genus Eurypyga; species Eurypyga helias. Next base: position 39,836 of record NW_010270293.1, on the reverse strand, counting down.
AATTAAGAAAATTTCCAAGGAGTGTAAAGTCAAGAAGATAACTTCCTATATTGGGTATAGTTTCAGCAAATTCATAGAGAGAGGGGGAAAAAAAAAAAAAAAAAAAAAGGGCGGTGAGGTAGGGTAAGATGAAGACAAGTAGACAAGTCTTCAGAATAATCACATTTTTCTTTGACATTTTCAAAAGAAAATATTTCAAATTAATTGTGTTTGTTTCTAAACTGTTTTTAACTCCTGAAGTATTAGGATATTAAAGGATAGAGTAGGCAGGGATTCTTTCTTAGCAACTTTGTGCACTGCTGTGCTTGGTACACACAGCTCTGACCAGGACAGCACTGCTTTCAGGGGTTTATTATTACACATGGTATTATTTTAGACAGCTCTGGAACTTCTGTCTACACTTTTGTGCTATCATTCTAGCTTAATACACATATAAATGCCTGCACAGGAGAAAAGGAAAGGTCCCTTGTTTCTACCAACTAAGAGACTTACAACACATACCTTACTACCTTGGCAGTACTACCTGGTACATACTTATTTTGCATATTATATGCAGGTAAATGTAGCTATTGCAATTCCATTGTATTCTGGTTCCTTTTCTGTGAGTCAAAAATCATCATCGTGGTTTTCATTGTATAGTTTTTTGAATAATTTCCCTAGCACTTAACTGTCATATTGTTTATAATAACTGGTCATGTTTTACTTAGTTGAACATTGAAGCAGGACTCAGTAGAGAAAAAAAAATTAGAAATAATCTCTTGTTAATTTTTTTCCTGACAACATTAAGATGTATTATATCTGAAAATAACACTTCATGGCATAGTTCTTAATTCTTACAATTAAGTGATTTTTGAAGTGTGCAAATCAGATCATCCAAGATTAAGTGTTCAACTGCCACCAATATGCTCTCTGAAAAGCTGTTCCACACAGAGTCCAGTTATCAAAAGTCAACACATTTGCATGTGTGGTTAGCTTTACATATTTAAATAATATTCAAGAAGCCCAGGAGCAGTCATGTAAATAGGTTCTGAAGCACAAGCTAGAGGAATAAAACCCAGCACGTCTACCACTGAATACTGAGGATACATTGAAATTAAGCAGATAAAAGTGCTTTCATGGAAATGGTATTTCAAATAATCAATCTGTATTAAGCTTCTTAGGTTGAGAAAGAAACTGCCTATAAATATCTGAGTGGATTACTGACAGCAGAAGGGTCTTTAAAAAGCAGAAAGTGTTTAAAAAAAAAACCCACCCAAACAAAAAAAAAAAAAACAAACAAACCCCAAACAAAGGCTGAAACGATGTTATATTAGAAACAAGAGTATCAGTCTAAGAAGTAGCAATGAATTTTTCAACAGTTTACCCAAGGTAATATTTTGAAATCTTTAGCTAAAGACTGAGTTTTTTAGAAAAAATTTATCTTTCCACTTAGGCAGAAGTTATGGGCATGTGTCAAAAATTACTGGTTGAAAATGTAGATTGTGGGTGGTTTTGTTCTATTTAATTTTTTCTTGTGTTTCATAATGAAGAACAGAGCAGGTAAATATAATGCTCTCTAAAACAATTCTGTATTTTCTCTCATTGGATTTCTAATCAACTTTTAATGATAACTGTAATAAATGCATTTCTGAACACCATCAAATTTCAAAATATAAACTCCAAGATATGCAGAAGAAATTAATATCTAGCATGCTACAATCCCTTTGTTTTTTGATTCCACCCTAGTGTCCTTAATAAAGTGCTATCGCCATTCCAGAAACATCACCATAACAAATGATTATGCCTTGCAATTAATTTGGGAATACATGTGAAGATGTAATATTCAGGACAGACGTTGCTTTGGCAACCTTACTACTCAAAAGAAGCAAATTCAGCTAAAACCATGTGGACCTGATTTCCAGAATAAGAGATGGCTTTGGTACCAAGTCATTTTATGGAGAAGAAATATTTGGGAAGAATTTGGGATTGACTTTGTTATTCTAAAAGCAAATCCACCAGTCCAAGAAAATCTAAAGCTGGGCAGGCTCTAAAGGAAATAAAAGTCAGTATTTCTTTCACTTTTAACCTTTTTTTACCTCTATATTTTCTGTGTACATTTTACTCAACACTTCAAAACACAAAACATATTCAGTTCTCTAAGAGCACTCCTATGTCTTACCAGAGATTTTTTTTGTATTCTTGCCCCACCTCCTCCCACCTTAGGATAATCAGTGGAGCTACTAGTTTCTATCTGCAATTGTCTGGGAAACAAAAAGTAGCATGCAAAAATTAACAAACAAACAAAAAACAGAAAACCCCAAACAGAACCCAAACAAACAAAAACACACAAAAAAAAAAAACACAAACAAAAACCAAAGAAACAAACAAAAAACCCAAACACCAAACCCAGCAAGCAAACACCAACAAAATCAACAAAATCCTAAGATTTCTAATTTTATTTAGTTAATCATCAGTAAGCCTGTGTCAGGTGATTTTATCTACTCCTAGAGTAAAGGAACTGGAAAGGTGTCAAAAACCTAGTAAGACCCTATCAGAGATCAATGAAAACCTTTAGTGAACACATTCTTCCAGTGGAACAGCTAGCAATTGATTTCTCTTCTTGGTGGGTGCAAAGCTGATGGGGTAACCATACCTTAGAGCACCTGTTTCCCTAATTTACTTGGAAACCCCCTAAACAAAAAGAGGGTTAAAAAAGCAGCAGTATGATATAACAGTCATTATGATATCTTGGTGTGTATGTTTAACTCCCTTATTAGCATTAACTCCCTCACTGAGATATAAAAAGTTTAATTTGGAACACCATAGTACATATAATTAGGTGGCAGATAAGCTGAAAATCTTAAGAAATTTTTCTAAATTTATACTGATTTGAATGGGGTAGAAGCACATCCTGCTCAGCACCCAGATACTGGGCTGTATTCAGAGAAATGTAGCCAGCAGTCAAGGGAGGTGATTCTTTCCCTCTACTCTGCTCTTGTGAGACTCCACCTGGAATACTGTGGCCAGCTGTGGGGCCCTCACCTCAACATAAGAAAGATACTGACTGGTTGGAGCAAGTCCAGAGGAGGGCCATGAAGATGATCAGAGGGCTGAAGTACCTCTCCTCTGGGGACAGGCTGAGAGAGTTGGGCTTGTTCAGCCTGGAGAAGAGAAGGCTCTGGGGAGACCATATTGCAGCCTTCCAGTACCTGAAGGGGCCTACAAGGAAGCTGGGGGGGACTTTATACAAGGGCCTGTAGTGACAGGACAAGGGGTAATGGGTTTAAACTGAAAGCAGGTAGATTTACATTAGATATCAGGAATAAGTTCTTCACGGAGAGGGTTGTGGGGCACTAGAAAAGGTTGCCCAGAGAAGCTGTGGATGTCTCATCCCTGGATGTTTTCAAGGCCAGGCTGGATGAGGCTTTGAGAAACCTCATCTAGCGGAAGGTGTCCCTGCTCATGGCAGGAGGGGTTGGAACTAGATGGTCTTTAAGGTCCCTTCCAACCCAAACCATTCTATGATTCTATGACAATAGATTCAAGAATAGCATGAAGAAAATACACTTGTGAGAGAACATGGTGCAGCAAAGTACTACAAGTTACAGCTACGTAACCAGGTTGCATAGTACAATTTTTACGTACTATGACTTCGAATATAACTTGAAAGAAATAGTAGAATAAGACCATTAGATCTCTTTAAGAAAGTGAAAAGATCAGGTCTATTTTTCCATGGCTATTTCTTCACACAGCTCACCCCAAGGTTATAAGTGAAAATAGAAGCAGTCACTTGAAGTAAAGGGAATAAAATAACTGTGGAAAAAGAATGGATGTTTTTTACGCTCTGTTTTGATACTGAAGACTGGTTAGCTGCATGCCCCACTGCACTGCTGTTGGATAATAGATTACTCAAACTACAGTAGATATTCATAGCACAGTATGGATGAGGACACCCTGTGGGTTGTCTGAAAGCACAGCAGCAATATCAAAAAATCCTTCTCATCCTCCCCACTGTATTTGCCTTCAAAACCTTATAAGATGTATTTTGATCCTGTTAAATATTCAAAGAATAACTTTAACTTTGTCAGAGAGGCTCTTTTGCCAATTGAAAAATTTAATTACCTTTTAAGAAGTTCACCTCCTGTAATTAGGAAATTTCATGGAAGAATAATTATGAACAGAATAATATTCACAAGCTCTCAAAGTTTATGAATGCAGAGAAAATAACAGATGAGAAAGCAAAATTTCACAATGGTAACTGGTTTTGGGCGAGTATGAAATACACTGCTTGTGTCTTTAGACACCATCCCGTGGGCAACAGAGCCAGCACCTTGGTTTTGTTCTGATACTGCTTAAGAACAGTTCAAAAGTGCAGTAAACTTGCTTTCTAAATGTGGAGTAAATTGTAAATTTAAAAAATTCTTTCTTCAGTCCCTGCAATGCAGGAAATACATTTCAAATAACTTTTTGTTTTTCAAGCACCTTTTGCTATGGAAGCCAACCATCAGAGCATCATGGCTGAGGATTTTGGAACAGCTACAAGTGCTTTGCTCTGCCAGAGAGCTGCAAGTGCAATCACAGCCTTGGAACCCACAGTCACTGGAGAGGAGCTCCCCATAAAGGTCTGAAAAGATACTTCTTTCTTCTCCTGCAAGCCAGTCTGCAAAACTTAACCTCTGCAGTGCAAAAACCTGACCATGTACACAGTGGGACCTCTGACTGTCACAGGTTGTCTAATATTACTTCTCTTTTCATTCTGTTCCTGCATTTGTCTCTGCCCATCTCATGTCTCTCTTTTGACTACTCTGTGCATCAGTGCAGTGAGGGAGTGACCTTTTTTTTATTCTGCAATTGTATGCTCTGTAGCATCAAGGAATCAAGACTTGATTATTGCTCCAAGCTGCTGCTGTAGCAGGAATAATCATGTAGTAGAAAAGGAAAATGGGATGATCGTAGAGCTTTATCTCTGCCTAGGGGCACAGACCCAAATTGGAAAAAGCTATTCATTATGTCTGCTGAGTTATCAATTGCCAAGTCTTTTGCAGAAGGTTGGTAACTATAACAATTCTCACTTTATGTATGGAAAGCTAAGGACAGAAAATAAGACCAGAAAGGTATGATGTGGAAGTCCTATGCTTTGCTTATTTTTTGTAGGCACAGGTTAAGCATTGATGTAATTAACTACATGTGAAGAAAACAGAATACAATAATACCTTTGATTGCACTTTTGAGCACAGCAGTCTAACAATTTCATTGCTATATTAAGTTCTATTCTTGACATAAAGAAAAGATGCCGGTAAGCAAGCCTCATTAGTTATTTCCTGAAATCTGAGAAAAGTGCTTTGAGGCACTTGCCCTGGCATGCCATTGTTGTTAGATAAATTAAAAATCTTTCTGGTAAAAGATAAGTAAATCCTACTGTTATATATTTCCTAGAGTAAACTCCATTCATTCTGGGCAAGACTGGAGCTGGAGTGTTGTAAACTCATAATACAGAATCAAAAAAATGCCATTGTGGCTTTAGACCTCTCTAACAAAACTGTTCCCTGAACTGCCTCAGAGATGAGGCTGCTGGAATGGTTAACATCACTTTTACAGTCATTTCAGTCTTCACAGAGCTTTAAGGCCTTATGGGATTTGTAAGAATCCTGAAGTGGTAGAAAGGCAAAAATATCTCTAAAACTTGCATGTAAAATTTTACTAGTAAAGAAATTATAATAATACTTCATGGCTTGTTAGCATGGAAAGAAAATGCTCAAAATTTGGAGGTTTTGAAGTTTAAAACTGAGTTATTGTCAATTTAAGACACAGTATAGGTGAGTCTGAAGAAGTAACTTCCAAATCAAGTCCAGTTTCCTTCTCACACAACAATATTAATACAGAGCAAAAGTACTACTCAGTATGTTAAGTCATTTACATTCAGTAGATGCAAAAGCAAGTAATCCATCTTATAATGACACATAACCTCAGCTAATGACCTAATGAAAACACAAAGTAATGAAGGACTAAGCTGAAGGAAAAAAAATCATGAATGGGCAAATGAAACTTTCAGGAAATTACACGTCATACAGGATAGTTGCATTTCAAGAACTGTCTTCAGAAAATTAACAAAATCCAAATATATATCTAACAGTTTTCCAGAGGATCTTGGAGAAGTAATATTTCCCAGTTGCCAGACTCTGACACTGATATAGCTCAGCAATGCAGAGAAGGTTCATGTGCTTCACCCTCCTCTCCCGTAGTTGTTTCAGAAATTAAAGAGAAATAGATAAATAAAATAATATGGATGAATACAAAAGAGACAAGTGAGAAAAAAGTGTAAACAAACACATATTTTTGTATTTAACGAAGAAAAAAAAGCATGTTTCAGAGTAGGATGGAATACATAATGTACTATAGAACTTTTACATCTATGCCTGTGCTGCGCATCCCTAGTACAGTGGTGAAATTGTTGAAGAACATTAGATGATCCACAACTCTTGTATAGATTTCAACCTGTATGACCCCAGCCCTTGCATTTTTCTTATATTGTCATCTTTATGTAACTATGAGTAGATTATGTTTAATATAATGAAATATTTTCAAAATGTTTACATAAGGACTGGAATATAGAAGCTCATGTTTCTCATTTGTTGACTCAAAGTTAACACTTCTGCAATGCTAAACTTAAGTATTTATTTATTTATTATTAAATAGTCCAGAGTCTGAGACATACTAAAATTCTCATATTTGGCACAAAAAACGTAACTCCAGCCAAATGTAAGAAAGAGCTTTTCTGAAATGGAGCTTGATTTCAATCATATGTGGTTGAATGATGCTGTGAGGTGCTCCTTTCAAGTCTGTCCCCAGGTCATACGAAAAGTATTTTGAGTTTTATGGAGATCTCTCATCATTATCTCTTTCAAAGCCTCATCAACTCTAGAGGACAAATCTGTCTTGGCCGAACTGGTACTAAAAGGAAGATGTTCATTTAGTGCAACTTAATCTTTTTTCTTCTCAGTATAGGGCAGAAGGGCTTTTGTTTCCATAGTAACTAGGATATTTCCTTTGAACCTCTTCCGGAATACTTTTATCTCTTCCACATGCACTGACACACACAACCCTATGAAGTATATATGTATTTGTCAAACACTCAGTGCTTCATTACCAATTCTTTTCTAGATATAACAGACGGAATTTTTTCCACTGTTAAAGCTAAACTTCTGACTTGCTGATTTAGGTGTTTTAATATTTAGTAATGTTTTACTGTAAATTGACTTCAGAATATTACAAGTGAAAGATCAAATTAATAACATTTATTCCAAGAGGTTTTTTTAAGTTATTATTCTGCAAAGCTGATTCTTTGTTATTAGGTATTTTGAGTCAATATAGTTGTATGTTTTTTAAGTTAAAGAAAACATTGTTTTGATACAGAAATTTAAAAAACCAAAACAAATCACATTTTAATTTCAATATAAATATACTTGCAATAAGAAACTCAGGAAAGATAGGCGGTTTGTTTTAGGTGAAAAATCTGAACTTCAGTTCAATTTATACATTTTTTCTACCCTTGAACACTTTGTCTTCAGGATGGAACCATTTTCAGAATTCCTCAAAAACCATTCCCTTTCAATTCAAAGCACAATTTTTCATCAAATGAAATGAAAAATTTCTATTCTATCTATCTGGATACTACATTCTAAACTGATATAAAATGTCCATTAAAAAAAATAAGGAAAAACACACTTCAGATATTTATTTTTTATAGGATTATTTTAAAAGGCTTTTACATAGAAAAATATACAACCAGTTCCATGGTCTACATCAGTGGTTCTCAAAGTGTGATTTTTTGAACACAGATGACTTCTAAAGCACTAGGAAGTGAACTGCCCTTCTAGTACAAAATGATACTCAAACCCTCTCCTCTTACTCTGAGTCCAGTGCTCCACATGCAGCTTGTCATGTAACTCCTTTAATTGCTGCCTGCATAGCTCACTAAAGCCTGGAAATATTGTTTATACTGGGGCTCTCCAACACTGGATATTAGTAGTGGTATGAAAGTTACGTCAAAGTGGTGCTATTTGGGCTACCACCTTTTTTCTAAAGTGAGGCAGGCAAGAAGTAAACTAGTTTCCTATGAGACAAAGAGTTGACACAGCATCCAAATAAAAAAGACAGGTCTGGAGTGCACATCCTTCCTCACATGGATGTGGTAGATGAAAGGACAAGGTTCTTGAAAGGCTACAAGAATTGGGCTTGTTCAGCCTGGAGAAGAGGAGGCTCCGAGGAGACCTCATTGCAGCTTTCCAGTATCTGAAGGGGGCCTACAAGGGTGCTGGGAGAGGACTTTTTACAAGAGCCTGTAGTGATAGGACAAGGGGGTAATGGGTACAAATTGAAAACAGGGAGGTTTAGATTAGATATCAGGAAGAAATTCTTCACAGAGAGGGTGGTGAGGCACTGGAACAGGTTGCCCAGAGATGTTGTGGATGCCCCATCCCTGGATGTCTTCAAGGCCAGGCTGGATGAGGCTTGGAGCAACCTGGTCTAGTGCGAGGTGTCCCTGCCCATGGCAGGGGGGGTGGGACTAGATGATCTTTAAGGTCCCTTCCCACCCTAACCATTCTATGATTCTATGACAGAATTTGCTTGTATTGATCCCATTGCAGCATTACATAAATATTTTGCTTTGAGTAACTGAAAGCTGAACAAACCCAAACTAAAAAACAACCAGGTTCCCACTAAGGCCAACAAAAGTTCTTTCAAATGTTGTGTGTTAATTTTTGTGGAACACACACAAACATATGCACTACCTAAACATGACAAATGAATAAAGTGATACAGAGCCAATAAAATGCTGAAGCATAGACTATATTACAGTTCTTCCACAACATTAAGACACAAAACTACAACTGCTTTAACCATAAACAGCAGCCTCATTTATTTATGATTTTTCTTAATATCTATAGACTGAAAAGTCATAATTCAAAAAAAAGTTGAACCCAAGACTCCGTATCACATGTTCTGCTACCCTTAAAGCTTGTTATCAATCAATAAACTATTAGGAAGAGCAGCTATTCTTTTACTAAAGTGTAAAAATAACCAGTAGTTGAATTTTTCTATTTGCAGTTTTCTAAAGACAGTTGTCTAAATACTGGATCAAAAACACAACAGATTGGTCTTTTACACTGGGAATGCAAAATGTCCCAGATATGAGTACATTGACAACTCAAGATAGATATATGTGATACTAAGACTATTTCTGACAGTAAAGTTGATTTAAAGGTATCTTTTGGTCTCTCCAAGTAAGTAGTAAAGGGATCTCAACGAAGACTTCTCTAAAATTACACCTGAATTAATTCACTGCCTAGTATCCCTGATTATCTGACAACCATTGCCAAACGCTGTGGCAGTAAGAAGTTACAGAGACAGATGTAGATGATCAAGTCATTCTTGATTCTACTGACACAAGAATAGTGAACATTTAGCCCAATTCCCTTCTGATTCATCTGTTACAGCAGCTACATGAATTTGGCTGAAGAAGTCCATGTAATTCATCTTGACATAAGAAAGAAGTTTTTTACAGTGAGAATACTCAGTCACTAGAACAAACATCCCTGGGACACAGTAAAATCCCCATCACCAGGAGTTTTCAGGATGCAGTTGGACAGGGTGCTAGGTCATCTCATTTAGAGTCCCTTTCTTATGAAACATTGGACCAGATGATCTTTTGAGGTCACTTCCAATCTTGGCTGTTCTATGATTCTATGATTAATTATGTTAATAAGTGATCTGTTTAAAGATTTGATAGAAGTTTCTTTAACTGAAGTTGAATAACATGCAGCAGTTACATATTCTCATCATATATGTGAAGAAGGCATGAAAGAAGGAATATATGACAAATCAAATCTGGTGAGAGTGCAGTGATAGTGGTGTCTTCTCCACTCTTCATTGCTCTTAAGAGTCATTTAATTTACATGTACAATATGTCTGCATTGGCCCCAGCAGACTTCAAAACAGGATCATAATTTGGCTGTAAAGAGTAACTTTAAGTCCATTAGACCACTAAAAGAGATCCTAACATATCTTAATTTGTGAAAAATAGTTCCTTATTCCCACATGAATAAAAGCTGCTCTCTGCAGTCAGAGAGACATTTGGCAGTTGCGATGTGGTGTTGACACAGCTGCAGGCCCTGGCAGCTAAGCCAGTTTCACATGGCTCTTCTCTTTTCTTCCTACCTCTTCCCCCTCAAAATCTAAGGAAAAGTACAGTTTTTCACCTGGCCTAGTCATTACGAGACTCCATCAATGTCTTGTTTGGTGCAGGCACATTTGACTGTTGTGCTTTCAGTAGGTTCAGCTCAATTCCTGTGTTTGAATACAAAGTTGGTTGTTAGTACATGACTAGGTCAAGAGTTGAATGAGGACATTGAACTAAGACAAAAGACAGGTGAATTAACTCACATGGGTAGGAGTTAATCAGGAAAACCAAATTCACATTGTCTTTATTTAACCAGGTGTCTTACTGGATCTTTTGCTTTTCCTAAACGTGAAAGCCTTTTGTGTCACATATATACAAGTCAAAAAGTACCATTAAAGAAGAGAAAATGGAAAGGAAGACGACACTAATATTTAAACATTAAGATCCATCAGGACAGTGGAAAATTCCTGCTTTAACTCACAAAATAGTGATCCACTACAACTGTTTTGTCAAAAAAAGCACTAGATGAAAAGGAGCTAACACAACACAGATTTCTAAGACACTAGTCTCTACCTTCCTTTCCTTTTTGTTGTGACTGATGAGTAATTGCTATGTATGAAAAGCTCATGTTACATAAAGAGATGCTGATACAGGCAGATTTGTCCCTAAAGGAAAGTTTAGAATTTTCACCCACCCCTCTTTTAAAAATTCCTTCAAACATAAGCATTCTTGTGGCTTGGAATAATTTCTAGAAGCTCTTCTAGAAAATATTTTCACTGTGATTACAAGGGGAAAAGGACAGAAGGAAGTTCGTTCTCATGCCTTTTCAAGTTTTAAATTCCTAAATAGCAGCTATTGTCAGAGATATATTTTCTCCCATGTAATTATAATGTTGTCCATATTTGGAGAACTGGTTCATGAATTATCCACTTGT
>NW_010270293.1:0-28712 GCF_000690775.1 Eurypyga helias | reverse complement strand
GGTTGAGGGTGGGGGGGGGGGGGAACCAGGTTTATATGGATTATTTTAGTGGGTTTTTTTTTTCCCATAGAAAGCAAGGTTCAAGGAATAAAGAAGGCGGCATTCAGAAATACCTTTCTGCATCAAGAGTATACTGCTTGCCAATTTTTTAAAAAATATTATTTGAAATATTTTTCCTGCCATCACATTAGATTAAACTAATTTTTGTATTTATAGTGATTTTTTAATTTTTTTTTTAGAAGTCCTAAAGTTTAACTGATGGTATGTAAAATATTTTTAATATTAGATCTAAGTAATCATTCCTCTGTACATTTTAGACGCTATTACATAAGCTTCTTGATTGTATAGTGCTCCTTTATCTATGAAGCAGTCTTTGCCACAAATAGAATCAACACTTTTTTATTGGCTTTTGAAGTTGTATTATACCAAAAAGTATGCCACATTTGCTATGTTACCAAAAGCAAATAGGTGACACTTTTATGGTGCTGAGCAGCCTCAGTCATCCTGGATATTGAGTATTCCAGGGAGAAGAAATGCAAAAGTTCTTTCTGGGATAAAGTAAACAGGCCTCTCTGTTATGTCTAATGTTTTATATGCAGTCAATGAGGGAGATAAATGCCTTTGAAGACCTTTGAAAGAAAGTCGTCTAGGACTAAATTTGGTATGTCCTTCCTCCCTTGACAGGCATAGAATTCAGAATTTACAGTAATTTGCTGTAAATCACTCTGGAGCTCATCTATCTATCTCTGAATGTGAACGTGATGTAATCACTCCTCTGGTTCCCCCCAAAGGCAGCAATATCTTTGGTTGGTTTAAGACGAAAGTAAAACAGATGGAATTGCTTGCCTCCAACATTTACAATAGCTAGAGGAAAGACAAATATTTCCAACTTCCAACAATGACCTCTAATCTAATCTTTGCAATCCCATTGGAATAAAATTAATCAGATTAGGAAGAAGATAGTGATCTTATTTCTGTTAATGACCAACTGAAGTCCTAAAATTTTCCAAAAAATTTAAACATCTGAACTATATCTATCAGCCTACATTTGGATCAGAACAAGCTGTATGCCTCTCTCTCTAAACATGCATTAAAAAGAAACTAACACAAAAAAGAAAACCACCACCCCTAAAAACAAATCCACAAACAAAAAAAAAAAAACCCTCAACAACAACTGAAGTTGCATACCTGGGGAATTTTCATACCAAATAGTACCTAATGACTTGATATATAAAGGATCAACTATCTGGATTTCTGCTAGGAATTCATGTTTTATCCTTATAATTCTTAGTGTTTAAGTTGGATTTTGGGAGACTGGATCGTTCAATACTTGGCTTTTGATGTAACTTTTATATCCACATTTTAAAGTTATTAGGAAATCATTGTACTTCACAGACCTCACAAAAGCAAAGAAATTTAAATAACCAGTTAGAGAGAATATGCATTCCATGACAGTTTTTAGAGCTTTTGGAAGCTAGAGAACATGTGAGATTTTTATTTAATAGATGGGCTTTAAAGACCCCTAAATAAAAAATTTGAGTTCTTGTAACTGGATTTATTATGGAAGAATGGCCGTTATTTGTCCCATGAGGATTGGTAGCCCTGATGCTTCCTGAGCAGATCTTAAACTTCTGAAATTCTCCTTGCTAAAGCAGTTGCAGTACAGATTACACACCCTAAAAATAGTAATTCAAGGATACTTCTGAATTTAATTTCTTTTGGATCCCTTCTCAAAACAGTCAGCATGCATGAGACCTCTCCTATCTTTGGAGTAAGGATGAGGACTGCAGCTACGCTAAGAAAGCTTATATATCTGGATAGAATGATAAACCTGCAATTATTGGCTGTATCTAATGAATGGATATAGCTATTTCTCATGCTTTAATGTCAGAACTGAGTCTCAATACTTCTGTAAACCTTCTCCCTCCTTCCATCAAAATGTCTTGCCTCTTCTTTGGTAGCAGTTTGAACAGTTAGCATAAAGCATGGACCACCTTCAGAGACATTAACAAAATACTTTCTTGGATCTAAAATATGGTCCCAATACACAGAAAAAACTTAGCAGTAGCAGTAATTACTACTAAGGTTGATAAAAAGGAGGACAGACCATTCTTCATTAAAAGGCCTTTGCAGAGCAGACAATACTCAACTAGATCTATACTTTCCCATTCTGTTTTATCTGTATGTGGTGTTGTATAATATAGAATCTATTTATTCCTCTCTCTGCATCTTCAGACAGGAGAAGAGATATCAGATGGCCACAGTTTATCTGAGGAGTTGATATGTCTCCTTCTTGCCAAGAGCAGATGGCATGGTGTTGCATGACTTTTAGTACATTTGGGGGGGGGATGGGGATGTTTCTTCTTTTTTTTTTTTTAAGGACACTTTCTGGAATTCTGCCTTCTGGCTGCCTTCTGGCTATTACCAAATTAATATGGTAATTAATTACTTTTTTTTTTTTTAAGGACACTTTCTGGAATTCTGCCTTCTGGCTGCCTTCTGGCTGCCTTCTGGCTATTACCAAATTAATATGGTAATTAATTACTGGAGAGCATGTGACATTTTGTCTGGTGTCTTCTAAACTGTGGCAGAGTTTGGTATTTAAGAATGGAGTAACTAATCTGCCAAAGCTGTTAATGAAGCCACAGTGTCCTGTAACATGCAATGGTTCCCAAAAAGGGTGTTCCAATTTGACTACTTCTTATCACTTGAGACAGTCTGCCTCTTCCAATGTCTGCAGCGAACATGTCAATGATCCGACCACCGAGCCACACTAGTGATTTAATTAGAGGAAAAACCATTTCTGCACCTACCAGAGACTATATTTGTTCGGCTATCCTTAAGGATAGGCTTTATCAGGTGAGTTCCTCCTTCAGATAACATGCCAAATAATCAGCATAGCTCTATGTACTGTGTCCAAACACAACAAAGTTCTACCTCTCCTACAGCTTGAATAGAACTGTGGCTCGGACACTTTGTATTTCATACACAGGAGATCAGTTCCCTACATGTTGACTGATGTTTTTTACTGGATATCATCAGGCATCTATTAAGACAGTGAATTGGTTTATCTGCTACACCCATATGCTAAATACACAATGGCATTCTAGTCTTTTATCAGAACCACATGGTCTGTTTAAGACATATCTTCAAATGTTATTTTTGGACCTTTTCCAATCTACATGTCTTGATTTTACAGTTACACTGGTGCTTTATATAGATCTCATTTAATCCTTGATAGACTACAGACATCCTGCTTGCTGGCCTATTATCCAGCTTCTTATCAGTTTCCCTTTAAACCATTATTTCAGCTGTACAACTATAGCAGTTAGGTCATCTCTTTCTCAAACCACAATTTTAATCTACCCTTTCTAACATGACTTGTTCCAAGTATCTGAGGAACTTTTTCTAACTAAAGAAAATAAAATTTATTTTAAGATGACCACACAGGAAAAGGCAAATAGCCCAAAAGGTAATATAACAATAGTATCTGTAGCATATGAAACAGAAATATCCCTTGCATAAGTCCAATGCCTGCACAAATTGGCACACAAACTAAGTTCTCCTTTTTCGAAATTTCTGTGGTGCTGGAAATTACTTTCTACCTGTCAGCAGGGTTTCAAGAGGGATCTGACCAATAACCTTAGATCAGAAGATAATCTATTTGCAAATTTGTTGGTTCATACGGAAGACAAGTCATAAGTTTGGTTTTCTTAAGAGACATGTTTGCCCAGATTGAAACAAATGTTCTTTTTGCAGCTCTCTGTTCTGTTTGATAGGAGAAAGCAGATGTCAGTGTGTATAGTTTTGGAATTATATTTCATGTTAAAGGGATAAACTAAGTTAACTATCTCTTAAAAAAAAAAAAAAAAAGCCACCAAAACACTAAGGTTTAGCATCAGCTATACAGGGAGCTGATCATAAAACTTGTCTTACAGGTGTAACTTTAGGCCAGACACAATTGTTTGATGTTAATTGGTTACTGATAAGCATAGCCATTTGGGAAAGGGACATTTGTAAAGATGCTGCTCACGCCAACTATACCAAAGTGACCTCACCATCCTCAGCAGCACACATTACATCACCTTAGTCACACATATATTGCTGATTCAATTACACCAAAGGGTGCAATTCCCCTTACATAAACAGAAAACAAGGAATGAGAATTAAAAGACAGTGCCATAACAACCTCTAATTATTAGTACAATAAGTACTTCTAAACTAGTTCAGATCAGAATATTTTTCCTTGACAAACTTCTGATTTTGTGAATCATAGAAAAAAGATGGAGTCCAGGATGGTTACCACCTTAAGCAACTGGGTACAGCTAGATACAAACATTCAATTTTTGAATGTTTATTTAAAGTACCTAAAGATTTTTTTAATAATAACAACAAATGTTAATGATAATATTAAATACATTCACAAAGATTTAATGAAGTTCTTGCACAAATCAGCAATTTTTTTTAATAATTTTATCACAGAAAGCAGATGTAAACCTGCAGAATTGTTCTTTGAGGGTGAAAAATGTTTTTAATGCCAATTTTCTAGAATGGCATCAGGCCTACCTATTCTCTCAGCTAAGCATATGGAGAGAAACAACATTAAGTTTATGCTACATCCCAGATAATTTAAACAAGGTACTTCATAGTAATGGTTGTTCATTTTGTGAGTCTGAACCAAGTTGCCATGGAGTGAATCAGATAAGGAAAATGGTCTCTAAAGTTTTACAACTTCAGTAACCAAAAATACTGTATTTGGATTTCAGTAACAGGGACAATCAGTTTCTGTCTTGGAGTTCCCAAGGCTAAATAGACCAGAAATCCCAAATTAATCAATCTTCTGTCTGAGTGTTTTGTTTTCTTTCGGCTTGAAAGAGTTTGGAAACATTTCCTAGAACAGTCATGAATGGCTGAAGGCTTAGCAATATGGCTGCTCTTCCAACACTGTAGCTGATGAGCCCAGTATCTCAGAGATATACAAAAGTAATGAATCTATAAAATTACTATGTGAAAAATAAACAGTATCATATTTACAATTTTTTTCCCCATCATTAAAAAGCTTCGTCTAGAAATTTCTGTATTTCTACACTTCTTCCAGCACAAAAACCATTTGCACATTCATTGTCATGAAAGGAATGAGTCAAAGTAGGAGTATTGCATTATTGTTTCTAAAAGTACAAATTTAAGCTATCGGCTTCCAATGCATCAAATATGGACTGATCTAACAGCACTACAGCAGATGGCTCATTGATCCATGTCATTGTCGTAATTCTCAAAGATCAGATCCTACTTTCTACTTACGAACATAGTACTCTTGAATTGAGCTGACGTGGTTTTAAAACACTAGACTTTGATGTGTTTCTTGCTGTTTTCATCAGCTGAAGTTACTCTAGTAGTCTATCAACTAAGTCTAGATTAAATTAAGTGCATGAAGTGTATTACGCAGTCCTTTCATCCAGATCTCATAGTTTTATCTTGATGGCTCATCCCAAGACTAGAAAAGGGAATTATGGAAACAATATACTGCATTTTCTAGCCAGAAGGTAGTAAGTGTGAATGCATAAAGAAATGAAACCTCAGAACTTACTTTTCCCCTCTTCTTTAGAATTCTCATAGTTCCTTTTCCACACTGTGATTTAAAAATGTTGGTAAGCTGATATAAAAATACAGGGTTGAATGTAACTGTGTATCATCTGACTACATAGAAGTGTTTCTCAACCTAATAAATGGAGAACAGTAAGAGCAGAACTGAATTTTTCCATCTCATTCTTTGATTTGAGGCTGAACCTAAAAGAGGAACACTTTCTCACTGGGGAAAGAAGTAGAAAATTAATCTTCCATTGCTGTTATGCCTCTGTTATCAGCGGGGTATGAGGTCACACTGCTGCCTCAATAAAGATTGCTCAGCCTCCTTCGCCAAGTGCTGTGATCCTGCCGAGTATGAACAGCTCATCTATGAAAGAAACTCTGGATGAGGTGACTCTATAAATGCCTAGCCTGTGTTGTTAATAAGGTATATCAGCTGGCAAAAGTTCCTGCAGATGACTAAAGGCTATTGAACAGTAATTTTCCAGCCTTGCAAAATTGCTCTCTCACCCACCTTTTCCTTAGAGTTCACCCACAGATGGGCACAAATACAGATAGAACTGCAAGTTCCCAACCTGAAAGGTACAAGATACAAAACCACAGGTTTAATGCCCACTTCTTCCGCCTGGCCATCACTCTGCAAGATGGAGGATATAACAGAAGGGTGTGTCGGTGATGTGGTGATGGTTCCATAGGCACCTGCAAAGCTACTGACTCCCTAACGAGGCTGGGAAGAACTTGGATCCTACTGTTAACAGCACCCTCAAAATTACCTGTGTTCCTTCTGCATGATGCACACACAGTATGTCTGCTCTATGAAGCTGCATTTGTGAAAAGCCCACAGGGAAGAAAAGAACAGCAGCTGCAACCACGTTAGGTACATGCAGCCCAAGCTCCTTCTCCCTTTAAAAAGTTGTCCTCTTACCAACCTCACTACAGCAGAATTTAAGAGATTCTACAGCTAGTAAACATCATCTAATACTGGCCATTTCCAACACTATCACTGTAAAATATTCAAAATATTCAGGGTCTTAATAACACATCTTGTAGATCACGTCAGAAAAGAAAGGGGAATAGATCAAAACAAACTCACTGGATCTCTGTTATCTCCATGGCCAAGAAAGCAGGCAGTCTGTGGCTTCCCCCCCACCCCCAGCAAAACACAACTCAAAAGCAACTACTCCATCTGAAAGAATGGAAAAGCCAATGTCAAATGAGGAAATATAAGAACAGGACATTTCCTAAATTTCTACCAGCCCCCAATCCCTTCAGTATTTTATTTTAAGTCCATCCCAAGCTGCACTTTGTTCCTTTATTTTAGTCACTAATAAGCTCATGGAGATGCCCATTGTTAGTGACTAATAAATGTTTTTAGCAAACACCTTATTCTTTGACAAGAGATTCTACAAATCAGATGTCTATATGAAGGACTATTTCCTTTGGTTTGTTTTGAACCTCGCTCTGACTGCTTAATGCCCATTTTTAAATTTTTGTTGTTGTATTTTAGTTCACACACAATAGAGAAACATGGAAGCAATTTTCTGATGACACTCCTTGGCCTACTAATGTACTACTGCTAAGTCTCATCTGAGTTGTCTTCTTTCCCTCAACCTCTTAGTTAAGAAATTCAGTTCCCTTAGATTTTTTTTTAATTTTTAATAGAACATAATTCAAACTATTATTCATATAATTCAAAGACAAAAAGATGGTATCAATAAACACCCCAAAAAAACTAACCATCCCCAAAGACCCCACCACATCCAGACTAAAACGTGTGATAATTTTAGAAATTATTTGTGCACTATTCTTCTCTCTCTTAGGAAAAATATGACTTATTTATTATAGCCAAATTTACAGTTGAACTTACAGCGGTCATACTATAAAATATTTAATTATTTTTATTTTGTCTCAAAAATAGAGGCATACTATAAACCCTGGCTGTAGCTACTGAACATTTCAAGGGAAGAAAGAAAACCAAACCCATATTGATATATTAATTTACTCACAAAAAACATTCAAACTTTCAGCTTCCTTCTTTCTTGACATGATAATACAGTTAATTTAGATAAACACCCAGGCTTTCTTAGCTTCATCCTCTTCCTGCTCACTGAGTAGCAGGCCAATCCAGGCTCCCCAGCCTCCAGCTCCAAGGCCTGGTGTCTTTCTTTCATTTTCCCACATCCACAAGTCTTTAATTTTCACATACAAATACTTCAGAGTTCCTTCTTTCAGTTTGTTCACTCACTCCCAAATCAAGCTGACTCTCTTAAGTCCACAAGTGTCATTCACCCCACTACTGCAGGAAAAATAATGGAAATCCCCTCCAGTAACAAATTTCAAACCTCTTTTCTAGAGCTCCGATTCTCTTGTCTAATTCTGTGATGAACACCTTTAGCTCTTCGGCTTTTTTATCTGTAGAGTCAAATCAAGGAAATTTTATGCCATAGAGTCTGATGTTTAAGAAAAAGATGTTACATTTATAGATAATTTTAAAGGATATAATCATAAGCCAAATTTAATCATTATGACTCATGTGGATATGGAAAGAGTAAATCATGTTAAAGAAATCTGGTTACTTTTAAAAAATGAAAAATGTTATTAGCCAGATAAACCAAGAGTGTTGACATTGCTGGAGTTTTTTTTTTAAATGTCCAGAGGAAATTCAAAATGATGGATTACTGTTATCATCAAGAAACTTTTGTTGTGGATGGAGTAAATCTTTATTAAAAATGAGCTCTAAACTTTTCTCCAATTCAAGCAACAGAACTCATATCTGGACGTAATTATCACAAAGCCCGATTCTTCCTCATCCTTGATCTTTAGGGCTTTGGGGTTTTTTGTTGTTTTTTTTTCTTTCTTTCTTTCTTTGTGGGTTGTTTTTGTTTGGGTTGGGATTTATTTTCCCTCCTTTGGAGGTAGGGATGACACACCTACTTTTCCTGTAAACTGTAATATCATTCATTATGTCCAGATCTGATGCAGCTGTCTGCCTTAAGGGAACAGCAGTACCAAGGTACCAATCAATATCCAGAAAGACAGGGTTAGAGGGAAAATGGTAAGGCAGCCTCTGAGAAGTGAAGTCCCACAGGGCTGTAGATTAACACCAGCAGATTTTCATATTTTATTCAATGGTCTAGATAAAGCTGTAATAAGTCAGATCATTAAATTTGCAGATGATACTAAAATAAGAAGAGTATTTAAGACTCAGAGGGATGTAAGAATAACCCTGACATTAACAAAAAAGGCTCAGAGGTGAGATAGGAAATTAAATTAATATTAATTTAATGTCATGAAAAGTGACACATTTCAGTAAAAACAATGCCCAGGACACATACTGACACACTTAAAACTTAAATTATACTAAGTCAATTAATATGCAGAGAGAGTTACAAGTTACATGGATCAAGAGCAGCCCTTAGGAGAAGGATTTGGGGGTACTGGTAGATGAAGGGCTGAACATGAGCTGGCAGTGTATGTTGGTAGCCCAGAAAGCCAATCATATCCTAGACTGTATCTAGAGAAACGTGGCCAGTTGCTCAAGGAAGGTGAGTCCTTAAGGTCTTGATCTTGATCATTCAGGTCCCTTCCCACCCAAACCATTCTGTAAAGTTATATTTGCATTGCCATTCACAGTTTTAAATTAGAATAGGAAGACATGGCCTCTGTCCTAAAGAGATAGCAGGTTAACATAGACAAAATAATACACTGTCATTTAACACAGCAAAACAAGGTACTTCCCAGCACACTCCAGAAAGGAGAGCTGCAATCCCCTGAACAACCCAGTCATTAACAAGGCTCAGAAGGACGACTGTGGTCACCACCATATGTGACTTTCTACTGGTTTGGGTTTTTTTTTTTTTTCCCCTACAATTTTATGTCTGATTAGAGGCTACTTCAAAATTACACATAATTTTTGAGAACTTATATCCTCAGGTACGAAAAGAGAAATGTTTTATTGCCAACTGCCTGAACAATACTCAACAAAATTAAATGCCTATTTCTAAGAGGGTAAAAAATAAATAAATAAATGAACAAACAAACAAACAAAAAAACAACCTCTAAAAGCAGACCTCCAACACTCTCTCAATTTTACATAAGAAAAATATTCTGAGAAAAAAGCTAGGAAAAATCCAGTAAAATGCAGAGGATGGGAAAAAAATAACAACAACAACAACAACAAACCAAGCTAAAGGAAAGGTCCTTCACTCTAGGTCACAACAAAAAAACCCAAACCGACAAAAAAGACCCAAACCAAAGCCACCATTGTAGACATAAAAATATTTTGCTTATATAGCAGAAGTTGTTCTTTATTAATTCTACTGCAATAGCATGTAAGAACACCTATCTCCAAAGAAGAATACCTCTTTTCATTATAACAGTGAAAACTGAGGAAGATGCAAGCAGGTTCCCCAGGTGTTCCTGGTTTAATCAGATTTCTCCACCTAGTCTATTAACAGCCCCAATTAAGCCCAAGTGTCCAGCTGTAGAACCTTAGACCTACTGTTTGTGTTACAATTCAAAGAACAAAATTTCAAGGAAAACCAACAGCAGGGTTAGCAGACAGAAACTGCCAAGGTCATGTGATTCATTTAGGAGCTTAGCAACAAAGGAGAGCTATGAAATAGTGTCATAGCAATAAGACGATGGATTAACACGGCATCAAGCAACATCTTGAAGGAGATCAAAGTAGTAAATAAAATGAAATGCAGTGACAAGATTGAGAATAGGGTGTTCATTTTCTTAACACGATGAAAAACAGGATGAATTGCAAAGGACCCACATAGAGCAATATAAACAGAGAGGAAGGAAAGAAAATGCAGCAAAGCTTTATCTCAGTTTATAAGAGCTAAACTGAATTTCTATTCATTCTTTAATGAAGTGGTTTTGTTGGTGTCTTTCTTAAACAAATGACTTGAAAATTACTTTACCTTGATCATATTTGCTGTTAAATTTCAAGGTCTAAGCTTGTATATGAATGTATACAAGTGACAGCATTAAAAATTGTAATTTAGCAATATTATTTCCTATGTATATCTGTGTAATTCCTCAGATACAATAATAAACATATGCAAATAGTTACTTCTTAATTGCAACTACTACAGAAGTTGGAAGTAACACAAAATCTCTTCGTGGTAGACGAAAAACTAAACATGAGCCGGCAGTGTGCACTGGCAGCCCAGAAAGCCAACCGTATCCTGGATACATCCTGGGCTTTATCCAGAGAAGTGTGGCCAGCAGGTCTAGGGAGGTGATTCTGCCCCTGTACTCTGCTCTGGTGAGACCCCACCTGGAGTACTGCGTCCAGCTGTGGAGCCCTCAATATCAGAAGGATATTGACCACTTGGAGCGAGTCCAGAGGAGGCCACGAAGATGATCAGAGGGCTGGAGCACCTCTCCTATGATGAAAGGCTGCAAGAATTGGGCTTGTTCAGCCTGGAGAAGAGAAGGCTCGGGGGACACCTTATTGCAGCTTTCCAGTACCTGAAGGGGGCCTACAAGGGGGCTGGGAGAGGACTTTTTACAAGGGCCTGTAGTGACAGGACAAGGGGGAATGGATTTAAATTGAAAACAGGGAGGTTTAGATTAGATATCAGGAAGAAATTCTTCACAGAGAGGGCGGTGAGGCACTGGAACAGGTTGCCCAGAGAAGCTGTGGATGCCCCATCCCTGGAAGTGTTCAAGGCCAGGCTGGATGAGGCTGGGAGCAACCTGATCTAGTGCAAGGTGTCCCTGCCCATGGCAGGGGGGGTGGAACTCGATGATCTTTAAGGTCCCTTCCAACCCAAACCATTCGATGATTCTATGAAAATCCAAAATCTTAATTTCCCACTGCTTTTTTCTCTATTGGCTCCACTATTGCTCCCCACACCTCAGCCATGTACTCACAGAATTGGACTAGATGCTCACTGTTGTCTCTCAGTGTGGTTTATTTCCAGTATTGGAATAAGTCCTTCAAGGTTTCTGCGCTTAATGACTCCCAAACTGAATGAGATTTTATTCAGTTGAATAATTCTACATTTCTGTTTGCAAGAGATTTTTGTTTTCCTTTTGTAAGAAAGGAAGTACCTATTTAATTTTGTTCTCTCATATTATATTGTAAAAATAGATGTTATTCTGATTAGGACAGGAAGTGCAAGGAACTCTGACACTATGGCAACCAGTCATATTAGAAAGCAATTCAAAAACATCTACTTTCAAATCTTTATTCTAAATTTATTGATGATTACTTTATCCATTGTATTTTACGTTTTCTTTGCCAATCGATTTATCAGCATCTCTTTTTTGATCTTTACCCTCTGAAGACTTAGAAGCTATGTGCAAATTGCCCTTTTATTCTCTGAGGTTCTCATGTGCATCCCAATTGTGTTCTGACTATATGCTGACACATGGCAAGGCTTTCCCCTCTTCCTCCATCCCTATGGTGCAGACAGCTGGTTACATCCACCTGAAAGCAGCATTTCTTGTGTCCTAATCTGAACAAGAGGAATTCCCTGTTAATTCCAGCTACAATGTAATCTACAGACAGCCTAGGAAAAGCTGTCATACTGTCTCTCAGCTTTTGTTTTATTGCATCAAAATATGAGTCCTTTTGCAGACTCTAAATAGCCTTGTTGCCTTCTTCCATGTATAGGTGACTGACAATGTATCATGGTATTATGGACAGGATCCCATCAGCATTTTGTAAAAATAGCATTAGGGTTTTCTATCTTAACAAGGAATTCCTCACTGAGAACCTCCTCCTTTCTCAACCACAACCCTTTAGAGATCCCTGGAACTGATGAGCAAACACAGCTCTTTTACAGCAAACACACCTTCTCAATTACTCTTGGTTATTGCGTTTTGAGCTAAAACCAGGTTTTTGTCATTAGCCCTTGAGTGACACTGCCCTTCATATTACTGAAGTTCATTGAAATTGTGTTATTCTATTCCTTAAAATTATACTACATCCAGATCTGTCTGCCTTGATGTATTTCTGCTTTATCAACTAATTTTAATTTCGGCACTCAAACATTCTGTGCCGAAGTAATTAGCGAAATGTGAAATAATAGCCACAAGACTGAGTCTGAAGAGTTCTAGTATTAACTCCCAGGGTTTAGTTTTTCAGGTCCTCCTAAGAAAATTAGAACAGGTGAACTGTGGAGACCAGAATTTCCCTTCTACCTAGGTGCTATGGGAAAGTATATGATTTTGTGTTGAAAAGTCCATGGTAGCTTTTTTTATTAACTCCATAAATCCATCTAAGCATTTTTAAACTCCATAAAATTTTTTTATATTTATAACATTCTAGAGCTGTAAATTTCACAGCTTAATTATGTGGCAGGTGAAATAGTACTCCATTCTCTTTTGAACCTAACAGCCTATAACTTCATTTGATGGTACCTAGATTTTCCAATATTAAAGAAAATTAATAAGCATCCCACTACTGATGCTCTTTCTACTTGTGCTTTTATAGAACACCATCATACTCCCTTTCAGCAGGCTTTTCTTGGTGATAAAAAGGACTAGTCTATTTAATCATCCATTTTATGTTTCCTTACATGTGCTACAATTCCTGTATTTATCATAAAATCTCACAGGTTTGCTAATAATTTCCTATGCAGCATCACATAATATTATTTAAAATACTGATGCTACTTTTTAGATCATATATTATACTTTTCTAAAAAATCAGCTACCCCACATAGAAATGGCAGCAATTTAGTCTGGTATGACCTTGCTTTGGTTAACACATGCTGCATTTTATTCTGTTTCCGATTTACTTCCTGGTGTTCTGCAATGAAGAAAGCATCCCTGTTCCTTCATTATTTTGGAACAGTGAATAATGGGTGTGCAAAGTTGAACTCATTAAGCTTACTTAGTTTCCAATACTTATTTCCTCTTTCATATATTCAAACTCAGGAACTGTCCTCATTTTGCTTTCATATTCTATATCTTCTTCTTAATTTAAAACTGAAACAAGGCATTCATTTGAATTGTAGACATACTTTTTGAATTTGTTTTTCCATTCCTTTTACATCATCTGAGCTCAAGATTTTGCAGCTCTGAATTGATCCTTACTAATGTCTGACTTCCTAGATAATGTTTCCTTTGCTGCTGAAATATTTTTTCTATTACTTTTAGATTTACTCCTAGTATATTTTTAACATGACAACTAATCTAGTTAGGCTTAGAAATTTTCCTATGTATTTATGTTCATCTTGCAGTCTACAAATTACTCTTTCATTTTGCAGCTTTTGTTGTACGACCTGTTTAGATGTCACTGGGAGGGATCATTACTTCAATGCAGTGCCTTTCTACTACCTTGCATCAACATGGATCTGGTGATGTGCCCAAACTAACATGCTATCCCTGTAGCCCGAATGCTGGGGAAAGGGATGTAGCAGGCATACAGGTGGTTCTGCAAAGAGTTGTGGTCTGTCACAGCTGAGATGAAGGTAGATTTTAGTGATAGGACAGGCTCAGGCAGGATGTCTCTATCCTGTGCTCTCAGGACACAACGTTCCAAGAAGTTATTAGCACAGCATTGCATAAATAGTGGCTGGAGACTTTCTGAGCTTAATACACCTAATTGTATGACAGAAGATCAGTACAGAGAGGCCTAGAAACCTTTTCAGAGTCTGCTTGAGGATGGTCAGACATATTAGAAGTTCCTCGCCATACCAGAACCAGTATAAGAAAGACCTCTGTAGTGTCCCTACCTTCTGTTTCTTGTGATCTTATTTGCTAAGTACACAGCACAGATTGTAGTGAGTTTTAGTCATTCCAATCAAATGTCTCCCTTAATATTTATCTTCAAGCCTAGAGAAAGAAGTTTTCATTTGCTGCTTCCAGTATTTTCTTCTTATATTCATTTGAGCACTCAATGATAGTGTGATGGTTTTGGCTAGGATAGAGTTAATTTTCTTCTTAATAGCTAGGATGGGGCTATGTTTTGGATTTGTGCTGAAAAGGGTGTTGATAATATGGAGATGTTTTCATTATTGCAGAGCAGGGCTTACATCGAGTCAAGACCTTTTCTGCTTCTCACCCACCCTACCAGTGAGTAGGCTGGGAGTGCACAAGGAGATGGGAGGGGACGCAGCAGGGACAGTTTACCCCAACTGGGCAAAGGGATATTCCATACCATATAGCATCATGTTCAGCATATAAAGCTGAGGGAAGACAAAGGAAGGTGGGAGGAGAAATTCAGAATGATGGTGTTTGTCTTCCCAGGTAACCATTAAATGTGACAGAGCCCTGCTTTCCTGGAGATGGCTGAACACCTGCCTACCGATGGGAAGTGGTGAATTAATTCCTTGTTCTGCTTTGCTGGCATGCCTGGCTTTTGCTTTACTAATTAAACTGTCTTTATGCCAATCCATGAGTTTCCTCACTTTCACTCTTCCAATTCTCTCCCCCATCCCACCATTGGGTGGAGTGAACAAGTGGCTGTATGGTACTTAGTAGCTGTCTAGGGTTAAATCACATCTTGTTAGCACAGTTAGATGGAAAAAAGTGATGCTACAGTATTTGTGCACTTGAACTGGTGTCACTGAAACTGCTTATACAAGCCAAATGGATACAATTTGAAACCATGATCCTTACGTATTTGCATAGAAAAATCACAACATACTGACTGAACTACTTAATTCATTCTCATTTTATCTTTTTACAGACACTCTTAAAACACCAAATAATATGGTAGAATTCCTGTTAAGTAAATGAAAGGTGAGATTAATTTGGTTATATTTTCATTATAAAAAGTGTCTTTACAACATCACTGGCATTTTATTTCTCCTTCAGGCTCTGTAAATACTGAATAAGAATGGAGAACATAATGCTGGCTGTAAAAATAAAACATTTCTCACCCAGAAGCAGGAGAAATGGATATATTATTTATATAAGAACAACAACTGAAGGCATTATCAGGTCTTTCATACAGTATAATAAGGGGTTGATGCACAGAGATTTGAAAAACATGCAGTTCAGAAAATAATCAAGTTATTCAAGGCTTTGTCAAGTACTTTTGCACTCAGATTGAGCCAATTATGTTTGCTATTCTAAGATGATACTTCACCTCTTGATTTCACAGTAAGATCCCTTTCTAACTAGGTCCCTGAGTTGTATTTTTTATTATCATAATGGAGTCAATTGGGTATAAGTCATGTTGCAACTGGTGAAGATACACCAGAATAAATATAAGCAAAACCAGATCTTAAGATATGTGAAACACAGAAACAACTATGGCAACAAAGAAATTTCCTGCTTTTTTCGTCATCTGAACTATTAGGGAATTCTTTACCATATTCCTGTAGAAAAGAAACCAGGAAAAAGGCTCCAAAGTTACAACCTCTAGCAAATAAACTCAAAACTTTAATATGAGGATATTCATCATGGGCTGGATGTTATGGAGCAACATGAGTGAAGGAAAATAAGGCACATTACTCTGGTGTGCAAGAAGGGACTCCTCAGGAGAATGAGGAACAGAAGGGAAAGGGGCTGTCCTAGGGACTGTGCTTGGCACAGTACTCTCCTTGTACATTTCAGTTCTCCTAATTTCTCCTGGACATTTGTGAAGTAGTATTATTCAGCACTGCCTGTTGCTGACACCTGGGGCAGAATACTAGGGCTTCCCATAGTAAACACACATTTAAAAAAATGTAATTATATTTGCTAATTTATTGTAATGGAAATCCATTGGCCATACTTATTCATTGTGTATCAGTCTTCATCTCCAGAAAAGTCTAGGACCCTTGCCATAAACTAAAGAGGCACAAACAATATTCACAATATAATCCAGAGGCGTGGAGATAGCTTGCTTAGAAAAGCTGGAGCTAATTTCATTCTAAATAACCCGGACAGTTGTGACCTTCTAACAGCGCAGACTTGTTTACAAGGATGGCTTGCTAAGTCTTGGCTGACAAGCTAACTGCTACTGTACCCACTTTGTTAGATTTGCTCTCATCAATACCTGTCGAAGTCTTGCGTGTATCTATAGGGGATTCAATCAAATCCTCTATTTGTTTCACTTTGAGGTTGCAGCATTGGTTGATGGGTTTCCACTAAACAAACTTTAGATATCTGGATACATTTCTAAGGTCACACATCATCAAACAGACAGGCACATTTTTTTCTTGAATCTGATTTGAACTCCTGACACTTTTTTCTTTTTCACATCAGTATTTTCACTCTTGTATATGTTTTGATGACAGGTATGTATCTGCTTTTGTCTTAACTGAAATTTTTAGTTGTCAAACAATTTTTCTCTTACAAATATACATTTAGGGTTATTTTTCCAAAGGATTATTCTTCAAAGCTCCAATAGATGTCACTATCAAAATATAAAAGAGAGCTGATTGTTGTAATGCAGTCAAAGAGAAAGGCAGCAGGGAAGCCTGACTGACTGGACTGCTTCAAATCCCAGCATGACAGCATAATTCATTAAGCTAGACACTGAAGTGAGCAGCTGCAAGCCAAAGAGAGCACATCTTTTCATTCTTTAAGCCCTTACTATTAGATCAAAAATATCAAATAGTTTCACTGAACATGAAAGTAAGACCGAACCTACCGAGTGTCTAGGCTGATAAGCACTTTCCTGTTGGCTTTTTGCTCTCTCCTGATTCAACTACAAAAAATGGCCTATCTTTTCTTTAGCCCACTTTGCACACTACTTCAGTGTGGTTTACATTTTTCCTTTATTGGGTTGCATCTGGATTAAGCCTTCTATGAAGCTTTACTCCTGCTTTCAGAATGACCTGTCAAAACATGACAGCACTGCTTAAAATGGATATATAAAAGTTTATGAGTAAAATTATTTCAGTTATTTGCCCATGCTACATAAATTTTTCAGCTTTTGTACTGACCAAGTAGATATTTTGTTCTTTTTATCTAACCCCTAGATCTTTGTAAGAAAGTGTATTTTCTGTGTGAATATTGTAATCTTTCATTGTTCTGAATGTCTTTTTTATACTGCTAGGAACTGAGTAGTAAAACCCTGTGTAGCTACTGTGTCAGCTTTGCTACGTGATGTTGAGATGACTCTACGAGATCTACTGCCTTGGAATACAAACTACTTAAAAAAAAAAAAAAGTGTGTAGCCCCTAATTCTTGTGAACACACCTAGAAATGGGAGGCTTTCTAGCTTTAGAAAACCTCAGTCACTTTTTCTATAAATCTCTGTAAGCCCATACATTGAATGTAATTTCAACCAGGTAGTAGAGCATTTTCACTGATCCAAATTTTACAAAAATTGCATCTGGACCCATCTCCAAACTAAATCGTACCACAAGATGTCAGTATCCAATGCAAATAGCTCCCATGTTCATGGCTCCTTATGATCTGCTTGTGAACCTTGTTCCAGTTTGGAGTTGAACAGCAAATATCTCCAAAATGTTTCTAGTCTATTTATAAACAAGTAATTGAAGGACTAAAGAGACAAGAGTAGTTGAATAGTTTGTTGCAAATGACCTGTCCAGCCTAGAGCCCTATGCTCACATAAGAAATTGTAGTGGTTTAACCCCAGCCAGCAATTAAGCATCACACAGCTGCTCACTCACCTTCCCCTTCCCCCAGTGGGATGGGGAAGAGAACTGGAGGAAAAGACAAGGAAACTCGTAGGTTCAGATAAGAACAACTTAATAACAGACTATAAATAAAGTAATGGTACCAATAATACTTAAAATACTAACAATTCTACTACTACTATATAATGAAAATAATACTGCCACTACTACTAATAAAAATATATGATGCAAATAATGGAAGAGAAAACAAGTGATACAGCTGCACACCACCTGCCAACCAATGCCCAGCCAGTTCTTGAGTAGCCAGAGAGCTACACCCAGAGCCAGACCAAGCCTGAGAGAAAGAAAGAGCATGGAAGCAAGAGAGGGACTCCCAGCCCATCATCCAACTTACATATTGAGTGTGACATTTGATAACATCAAATATCCCTTTGATCAGTTTGGGTCAGCTGTCCTGACTATGTCTCCTCCCAGCTTCTTGTAGAGAAAAAACTGGAAACACACATACACTACTAGATACAGAAAAAGTCCTTGATTTGATTTAAATACTGCTTAGCAACAACTAACATTAGTGTGTTATCAATATGCTTCTCAACCAAAACATAGCCTCGTACTAGCTATGTTAGAACATTAACTCTATCTCAACTAAAATCAGCATAGGTGTCTTCTTGCTCTGTCTAAAATCCTATGCCCTTGCATTAATTCAAAGACACAGACACTTGGTTGGTTTTGGAAATAAGTCTGTGGCTCCCAGTCTAGAGAACTTTTATAGTTTAATACAAATATCTTTGTAAAAAAAAATCTGCCCCAAGCTATAGAATTTAAAATATGTTACTGCACTTACCTTTTAAACCAGTTTTTACAGGGAATTTGGCTGAGCCACAGTTTAATGAGCTTATGATACGAGGAAATTCAATGTGCCAAAAAGAAAAAAATAAAACACAAAGGTCAGCATAGCTACCCAATTTATGTCAGCCAAAGATCAGGCTCTTCACTTATTAAACCACTGTAGCAATAGGACCAAGGTGCTGCTTCTGTCTCATCTGCCTAAAAATAGTTCTTTTTCAAGATCAGCTTTATTTTGGGATGATGGAAAAGATATAAGCATCAATGTGTGCTGGAGACTGCTAAGAATGAGTACACATTACAAGGCACAGGTTTCTTCCTACCAGAAATAGCAGCACCTGAGCACATATGATCTAGAGTTAGGGAACACAGCAAGGGACTTTTTCACTTGCTTTTCACCTGCTGTTTCTTGTTAAAGGAGGGGTTACTCTCATCTCTCACTAATCTTCACTGATGTTAATGACAGCAGGAACCTTATCTGAGAGATTCTCTTCACCTGCGAATCAGCTCATTAGCAAAAAGTAGCCCCCAGTTCCTCACACATGATATCTAAGTAGTTTACTTGGGTGACCACCCCCAGAGATTTTGTAAAATGGACAGCCAGAAAGCAGATTAAAACTGCAGAGCATCATTCTTCTTGACTCGTAAAAAAGTCTTTAATGGGTATTCCATACACTGGAGATGATGGTCATCAGCCTAGCTGGCTTTCTCCATTTGTGCAGTTTCACTGTAGAAGGTATAAGAAAGCCACTAAGACCTTTAAAAGAATTTAGTAAAAAAAAGTCAAAAGCAGTGGCCTCCAATAGCTATTGCCATAGCAAAGTAAAATCTTTAATGGGATTATATTAATCAGATTTTCTTAAACATCTAGAACACAAGATTTTATCCAGCCTGTAATTCCATACTTTCTATAGGGGTAAAGAAAATAAAATGTAAGTAAGCAATGACCACAGTTATGAAAAGCTGAAAAGGAAAAGGTTGGTAGGACTTCCAGTGCACAGTTGAAAAAATTAACATATTCTTTCCAGACAAGCAAATAAGATGTAGAAACCATGAAAGAAAAATACATTTCTACATAATTTTAGCTCACTTCTCCCTAATCAGAAGCTGTTTCCCAGAGAGATCAAATGTAAGGACGAAGAAATGTAGTGTTATCATTTTGCACCATTTGAACCTTAGTGTCTGCTGTGTACGTAGTCGGTAAAAACATAAATGTTATAATTGCATTTACCCAGAAATACTAGAGAAGGGTAGAGAAATGTGACTATGCCTTCTGGAAAGCACAAAAGTGTATCTACATATCCTATTCTGTGAGATTTCAGATATAAATCTCCATATATTAGAAACCAAATGCATATCTTCTAACCAGACAAGCTCAAGGACTCAGGCACTATTAATTCTATTGCTCTGAGATGTCCTTAGCTGGAAAATGGGCCTTACAGTTGGGTATTTTCCACAGAATATATTTAGACTACATAAGTACACTTTCCATAAGTTCCAGAAAATCTTCCAGAAAAAACAAAAACATCCAAGTGCACATTTTTGGCAAATCTGACTGAACTCAGAATGTGCAACGGAACTTGAAATGTTGAGTATTTTTACTAATATTAATAATAGTGATTTCTATTTTCAGTATTTTCTAATGCTTATTAACAGTAATATTGTTCATTACTGCTGTTTCCCTCTAAAATCTGACTGCAAGCCATCTCTGATTATTTCTTCAACATAGCGATAAAATTAACTTCATAGCTATTCCTCTGTGTTACATTGCCTACAATTATATCATTTGTGAAACACAATTATCTAAAGGAAATATTATCTGAAACTTTTCTTCATTCTGAAAATACAAAAGAAATAAATTGTTAAAATACTGGACATCTGCATTCACTAAACCGTAGTGGTTTCTGCTGGTGATTCACAAGCATTGTATACAACCTTGTATACTCATACCGGTATATGAGGAAATTGCAGTAGGAAGTGTACTAAAGTGTGCTCTTTAGCAGATGTATTTATACCAGCTTCAATGGCCAGTGTTACCTACATCCTGCCTATATTCATTATCTTTCATATAAATGCAATAGAATCTAACTGGACTATAAAGATGTGTATTGCAAATACAAGTCAAATGCTCAAACCTACCAGCACACCATTTCAGCTTCTTGATTAAATTATTTGTAGAAAAATCCCTGCTGTGTATTGGAAGACCTATATGCTTTGCACTTCCAAGGCATAGTGTGACAGAGAATTTCTCGAACAGGAGAAACCCAAAGAAAGAAGAAGAATGGCAACCACCACCACCCAAAAATAGGCCACAGGCACTGTTTGTGGACCATATTCTCTGTCATATTTGTTATTAACTTTCTATTTTGACCGAGAGGGAGTTTGTGCTATTCACTTCTGAGTCTGATAGGCTTATAACTGCCAAAGTGTGGCTGCATCCCTCTGCCAGAGTGTACCCGCCTGCTGCCTCAGTGGGGTCTGCTGTAACCTGTGCTCCTCTCTCACTCTGCAACTTTTGCTGCCCAAGTCCAACTCCAAAACCCCATCTAAAAATATTCGTTAAAGGAGACTGATCTTGTCACCTTACTTACGCTGCTTGATACAGTACAACACCTCCTTTGCCAATGCTCAGATGTCTCTCAGCCACACTCAGGGATGACTTATTTTTCAAATAACATCTTAAGAGCCAGTTGATTCCTCAGGGAAAATATTACGGGCTTCCATAAAGACATGTGAAGAGGAAGCCATTATTAGTGTACAGCAGGTTTCCATGGCCCTGTAATAGCCAGGATTACGCTAAGTTCTAATGCTACCAGAGGGCTTTCTTGCAAGGAGAAATCCTGGGTAAAAAGTACAGAGCAATAATTCTGCTTTTGTAGCACAAAACTTTGTTCATCATTCTTCATCAATAAGGCCATTTACACACATACTACCGTCCAATTATCAAGCATAATTAACAACAGACATGTGGATTTTCCCATGAATAACAAGAATATTGCTGGCAAAGAAAAAAAATATATTCAAGTATAGATCTTATTATTGGCCATGAAGTCATAAATACATTATTCCTCTCTTACAGCTGTATTTCAGGGAAAATAAGTCACATATAAAATAAAGCAAAAGATGATTTGAGCTTCACTGGCAAACTTTCCTGTCAAAATCTTAGAAACATCCCTGATCATCAGGCTTTCCTCTGCTAGACACCACTGTGAAATCCACTTTGTGGTGATGAATAGGAAACTGGGAGTACTTGAGGTTTTCCAAAAATAAGCATGTTGGTAGATACTTACACTGCTGCAGTGTATAACACCTCACCTTCCCTCAAAGCATTTTTTTTCACTGTGATTATAAGAAGAGCAAAAATAAAATCTGTGCTTTCAGAATGATTAAAGGTAGTGAGTCAGCTATGAGTCATAAGTGGAGAGAAGGTAAAAAGCTCTTAGAACTGAAATCACAAACGTTACTATTTGAAGCAAAGGAGTAATGCCTTTATCTTCAAACAACAGGCTCATGACCTTAGTGAAGACGGACACCAGCAAAAGACATGATCATACTGAGTAAGTTAATAGGCTATTCTTCAGTGTAAAAATTGTCGTTCAATTTTCTTACAGAATTTTTCTTTCCTGGCAAACATTACTATTATTGTAATTTATGTGCTGATAAGTACTTACATTCAAGGTTGGTGGAAAAATGGAAGTAGCAGAAACACCACAAATTCCATAGTGTTTAAAATGTTCCATGATTTTCTTTTTTCATTTAAGCGCTTTTTAATCAAACATTATTACTACTGAGCTGCCTGCCTTTGCCACACTAAAATCAGCAGGTTAGAAAATAGCGCATAGAAACCAGCAGTAGATCCTGCAGCGGGAAGAGACAGTGATAACTAAAGCATGACGCTGAAGGGACAACAAGTAAAGAGAAGGAATGCATAGCAAAGAAACCCGAGAGGGAGTAGAAACTGAGAAAAGGACAGTGCTCTGTTACTGGAATGGAAATAGAAAATGAATAATTAGAAGACACTAGGCAGATACATATGAAATAAATAAATATAACATTAACAATGTATGAGGAGTTTATTGTGTGTTTTTAATACTAGAAGATCCTGTTGACTGATAGGAACAGCAAAGAAAGTGGTTACTTTTAGGTAACTATGGCTCTTACATTATAAAATAAAACAGCATAGTTGTGGATACGAACTATGCCATTACATATCTCCACACAAAACAAAGCAAGACAGGAAAGGATTTTTTTTCCAAAGATAAACACAAGACAAAGAGATAGACAGAAAAAAAGGAAGAAGGAAAGGAGGAAACATTAAAAAAACGTCAAAGAGCGAGGCAAGGTGGGGATTCATTTTGTATCACTTTTCTTTGCCAAACCATAAACACAAGGAAACTCAGCAGTTATTTCTTACTCAATGTTTCCACACCACTTTTCTGCTGCTTTCCATAGGTGGGGCAAAAATGACAAAGGACCGAGCCAAGTTTTCTATTGGCCCTGATATTAATATGGAAGTGCTTCTTGAGTATGTGAGATATCTTATTTTTGCTTTACCTTGTGGTTTGTACGTGAGTTTCCAACTTGGTATTTTGACACTTCACTGTAGAAAGAGAAAATCCTGAAGTCTGCAATATATCTCTTCTTTGCTTTGACGAGAACTGCTGGGAGTGACAGGTAACTTGACATACAGTGGCTGAGGCTTGTGTGTGCTGAGTTACTGAGGGTAGTGGGCCTTCAGAGGGCCAGCTCTGTGGCCCACTTTGCTTTAATTCCAAACTGAACAAATCAAACACCAGCAGGGAACTAGGAAACCCAGAAAAACTCTGCCTCATGGCCATTGTATATGCCTATGCTGGAAACAGGTTTTATGGAAAAAGGAGTGAACAAAAATAACTTTTCCCCATTCAGCATTTACAATCCCAAGGGTTCAAAAACCATGGGTCAAGTCTCATGTAATCACTAGGGTGGTTTAAAAGGGAAAATATTTGCATATTTGCAAATATTCTTTTTTTCCCCTTAGATTTTGAATCTGCTGTAGTTCTTGTTTTCAGCAGTCAGAAAGATGGGCTAAAGAAGGCAAATAATTAAAACAAACAGACAAACAAAAAAACCCAGCAGTCACAGGATTCCAGGAGCCAGAGTTTGAAGAGAAACTTCAACTATGGTCAACATAGTTTGCATAATATTGCAAGACGTGGCAATATTTTGAATATTATCTGTGAGTTATTGCTCTTCTTGATGAACTCCATTGCTGAGCCATAGTCCTTTTTATTAAAATTTAAAGAACAAAGAAAAAAAGTCCAAACAAGTGTTACCTTCGGTGTCATTCAGCTTAGTAGCGTCCAATCACATGACATAAAATTCTGAAAGCTCACAGAAATTTGTCTGTAAAAAGGAAGCTTCAAAATATCTGATTACCTCCTTTTAGATAATGTTTTAAGTAACAATGTCCCTAATCCCATTGATTTGAGAAAAAACTGGTGACAGGAAAGACAAGAGAAAGGGGTCCGAGTCCTTTGTTTATCGTATGAATAGCTCACAGCTTTAACTGTCATTGTTACCCATCAGAGGGCTCTGATTTTTATATAACATAAAGAACACCATGTTAGCCACTTACTGAAAAAATTGTGCAACCATGTTACTTTTAATTAATGCACCTTACCAACCTTTGAGTTGCAGCAAATATTGCATCATTCTTGTTTCCATACAGGGAATGCTCTGCCCTGATCCTGAGGTCAGCAGCAAGTTTTTTGGTGACTTGAATGGCACAGGGTCAGGTCTCAAGTGAACACAGGATTCAGCTGCTTACTTCTGGGTTTTCAGTAACTTGATATTGCTGTGTACACAGTCCGGCAAAGGCCATGTGTAGGGATGTGATATTACAGCAGCTGGAAAGAGCAGGGGAAGTCACTTTTTTAACACTCATGCTGAAAAATGTTCTGTTTATCTAGATTTTTCCTCCAAGGTGTGCACTGGGGAGTTTAATGACCAACAAAACTAAAAGGAAGTCTTCAGCAGTACTGAAAATATTACAAACGTTATTTATAAAGCTTTTCACTTGGATATTTAAGGCTATGGTTTTAGCCTGCAGAATATTTTTGTTTCCAGAGTCATTAAACCATTGCTCTCTAAAAGAAAAAATAGTTACTTGCACAAAATCTATTGGTTCTACATCGATACTTTTTTCAGTAATGTCCTCATGTAATTCATCTGATTTCACTTGAGCCCATAGAGTTGTTCAAACTACATAACCTGGTCAAACGCTAAAGAAATAAGCAGTGCAATATTAAAAAAAAGTGAAGGAAGAAGAGTGGATTACCAAAATGTCACTAATAAATCCTAGCTATAAGCAATGTTCACATTTAGGATTTAATTAATTCAATTAACTGTATGTAATATATTTACACATGATTAAAATAATTGGCCATCTAGCCTCTAGAGTCTCTTGATTTCTCAAACAGAGATTTTTGGGACGACTGTTTCACTCTATGCAGTGGCTATAGGACTAGATCCAGTGCTGGTGTTAGGTGCCTAAAATATTGAAACAGTTTATATTAAAAATTAATGACAAGCAAGTTGATAGGGATATAGCTACCTATCACATAGGTAATGGGACAGCAATGCAATCAAGAGTGTTTCTATGAGCTTGTCCTTGAAACTCTCTTTTGTCTGGGAAAGGCAAATCCTACCTTCCAGTCTGTATCCAAATGGTTGTTTATACATTCCCAGTGGATGTTATTATAAAGTACAAGAATCTCGGATAAACATGATGAGTCTGTTCAAGCCTTTAGCTAGAGGCGTCATTCTCAGACTCTGTGTTGGTCAGTATACAATGGGAAGAACATTGTTCCTGTCCTGCACCTTGTTTTCAAACACCCTATACACAATGGAAAGTCCTTGGAAGTAGGAAGTTGGGATTTAAAAACCCTTGGAAAAAAGGAAATTTATTGGACCTCTGCTTTAAAGACTAGGTTGCCTTCATCAGCTACTTTTTATAAGCGAAACAGTTCTATTGGATATGCTAGATGTTCCAAATGTTAGAGGCCCATGGCCCCCCATGGGCTTCTAACACATTTGGCCAAACTGAGGCCGCCAAATTACAATATCAGAATGTTTCATTTTGAGATCTTAAACTACTATGCCTTCCATATTTGTCACTAGTTTATCTGTAATTTTTTATTTATTTGTAGGAAACTGATGAAGATTAGAATGAGAAACTGGTGATTTAGGTAGAACATTTACATCCTAATCTGAACCACGTTCCTTTCATTACTTCATGTGAATAAATTACATTCATCAAGATATTTTTAAAATTAATTCAATTTAATTCAATTCAGATCTTCATTATTGTCTTTCCAAGATTGCAGATTTTTAAATGTAGAAAAAGTTAAATTTTTATAGGGTTCCTGTCTCTCTGAAGAATTTATTTTGATAAAGGAAAGTGACTTTCAATATAACTCTTCATTATGTTACTTAATCACAGCATTAAACCAACCTCAAAATATTCCTGTGAGGTGGATGTCACCATTAAAAATTTTGAAAATATATGTACACTAACTTATGGGGTCACTTAAATTTGTAGATTGTGTTGTACTTCTGGAATCAGATTCTGTCATTTTGATAAATGTCCTATAATAGCTTTGTAAGGAGAAAATCCCATATGCAATACCTCATGCATTATTATCATAAGATTTCATCAGTATTGCCATCACTCTCACTCCACAGATGGGGAAATTCAGATAAAGAGACAGCAAGCTTTGGGCAAAACTGGTAGTACCACACAAAACTCCTAACACCAGTGTGTTAGTCATCAGATTATATTCCCACCCTTGAGCTCAGAGTTATATAATTGTATTTATCCATTTCTTAAAAAGACTTTGGAACCTTACCTTGTTATGAATAAAAGTTTGAATTAAACTTCTCAATAAGTACATAATGAGAAGATGAAAAACCTACCCATGAAAAGCTTAGAAGAAATAAAAATTTATATGAAGTGAAGAAGATCCACAAGTAAGTTATCTATTTGCCTTCAGTTTAGGAAGGTATCAGCCTTAGTCTGCATCCCATGTATCAGTACCTGTAATCAAACTAACACCTGCTTTCTACATCAGATATTTCAAGGTCTTTTAGCATAATGTAAGTGACAGACACAAGGCATTTGATACACAAATGGAGTAACTCCAACCTTGGGTTTTAAAGTAAAAATTTCTATAAAATTAAGTTGATACTATTACTAGACATTGGATCAATTTTATTTATATAACATTACTGTGTTTCTGACAACTTATTGGAAACATCCAATTATGTAGACAGTGGCATCTGTTACAGCTGGAGATTGAAAATATGGGTTAATTAAAAGCAGGCTTTCTGTCTAAATCTGAGATGTCTCTTAGCATGTTATTAACATCTTAAAGGAAAATTGAATGGGAAAAAAAAGTTAAACCTGTTTTTTAATCCATTTATTATTACTAGTTTGAAGTATGCAAGACAGCCTACATTTTTTAGCTACTTGACTTCAAGCACTTCTGAGTCTGGAGCCAAAAAAAAAGTTGGAAGAGTGTGAGGAAAGAAAAACAACCTAGTTCCAGTATTTTTGCCAGTCCTGCTGTTTGGAGATTCCCTTTACCATTTGTATTTAATTTTCCTATCTTAGTAGAAACCATCTTTCCAACAGCTCCTGAAAGACAAGACATGCATCTCCCCTGAGATCACCCCACCAGGAAATTGCCAGAAATTAAAGGCCCAGCCTTGCAAATAGTTTGTCACATGAGTAACATCAGTCAATGGGGTACCCATGTGTACCCCATTGATCAGTATCTGAAGTTGGCAACTGCAGGTGTACTCCATAAATAATTCAATCTAAACTGCAATCGTGCATTATACTACACATACATCAGCTAATTTTATTGAAGAAGTTTCAACTCATATTAGTTCAAGTTATTTTATCATGCTGTTTTTAATCATTTTTTTGCCTTGACAACTCATCCTGATGTAGGTGTATATTGTAAACAGCGAACTGGGCATGGCATTGGGATTCTAGTGCAATTCAATCATAACAGAACAACTGACATTCACGTATTTTTACATTTAGCCTCAATAGGAAGACAATCACTTTATACCAGGTTACAACAAATATGATTTTAATTATTTCTCTTGTGATAAATACTTTTCACATATGATTACTAACAAAAAGACTGCAAAATGGAATTAGTTTTACATGGTTTCTAATACTTTGTAATCATTTGAATGCCAACACATATGTTGTGAACAAACAATTTATTTAAATTGGGGGAAAATGAAATATTTTTTTAAAAATCAAATCAAAATTAATATACATTTCTAATGAATCCTTCAAACCTTCATATGAAATCACCAACCTCTCCTGTCCTAAGTGAAATGATTGCTATTCAGTAAGATTCATGGTTGATTAATTCCAAGGAACTTAGGAGGTTATTTCAAAGTGCTATTTCCATAATTAAAGATCTGCTCTTTCAGTGATGTTTATTTTTGGAGGAAGTGATCCGCTTCATCATTTGGATTCCCCAGAATGCCGCACAGAGGGAAAACAAGACCTACAACACAGAATTTAAAATGAGAAACATTACAAAAGATTTTTTAAATTATATTTGTCTGTAAATATAATGAATAGGTGAAAACACAGAGCTTTTGAGTAAAAAACTTAAGAATTCTAGGCATACTGATAAATTCATTTTAGGAATATATGCTTTCTATTTTCTATTACTCTTTATTGTTGTGCTGGATTCAGCCAGAAAAGGG